>NC_068285.1:11658604-11958604 GCF_025860055.1 Xyrauchen texanus | reverse complement strand
GGGGGATAATCAGTTTTTAAAATTGTAATGTCCTGTCTTACTAAAGTTATAGTAAAAAAAATTGAAATAAATGCCAAAGTATTTTAAAATAATGAAAGGTTTATTTACGCACCATTAAACCTGGCAGACCTGGAGGTCCCTGGATTCCCTTTAGCCCTTCTTTACCCTGGTAAAAAAAAAGAAAAAAAAGAATCCTGATACTCTGAATTAAATAATACTATAAAGAGTGGACAAACTGCAATCTCACAGTTAGCCAACTCAAGCAATCCAATCAGAGAGCACAAATTATAGCCTAAATATTGTCTATATCCTAACCTTTTCTCCAGGACTTCCCGGTGGCCCAATAGGACCTGGGTTTCCATCATTACCCTATAAATACAGTGGAAAAAGTACAACATTAGACAATATGAGAAGCCTGAAGTGTTCTTTTGAAAGTGATTTTGTAGATACTCACAGGTTGACCCATGGCTCCTGCAGCCCCTGGATAACCAGGAGGTCCTGGGGGCCCCTGTTGTAACACAAATCAACACAGAAAGAGGCAGAATGAGGATAAATAAATAGGGGGAAATACAAAGTGTGCAACAGGGAATTAAATACATAGTGTACATGTGATAGATGTGCTGAAATAGTAACATTAACATTGAATTAAGGTAATTGTTTGATTGTACCTTTTCACCTTTATCGCCAGGTGTACCTGGAGGTCCAGTGTCACCTTTGACCCCCTGTAATGGACACATAGTTAAACATTATCAGACAAACAACTGTCAGATGGACAGTATAGAGGTTACGTAGTGATACAGTGCTTCCATTTGACATGCATTGGTATTTTGTCTGTGGACTTTGATATGCTGCGTGCATGTGAGTATTTGTCTTGTATACGCTAACCTTGGTTCCATCAGCACCAGGTTTCCCTGGAGGTCCTGTTGGTCCAGGTGGGCCCTTTGAGAACAAACCAGAACAATTCCTTTTTAAAAGCCCATAAAATAAGCTTGAGTTCTATTCATACTTTTTCTGATTCTATAGCAAAAGTGTAAGAGCTACTACTAATGGAAGAGCATTTTATAATAGATTTCAATTAAATTGCATATGTGTGTGTCTTTTGAATCATGCTTTCTGACCTGATAGCCATCTTGGCCATTTTTTCCAGGTGGCCCAGTTTGACCTTGGTCACCTGGAGCTCCAGGCATACCCAGGGGTCCAGCTGGTCCTGGAGGGCATTCTGAGCAAACATCCTGTGAACGAGACAGAGAGAGGGGTTCATTATATCTTTGAAATGCAAAAAGTGACCAATTCAGTTATTGAAATATGAAGAGGTGGATAAAAATGGAAAAGTGGAAGGAAAGAAAGAAAGAATGGATAAATGTATGTATGGATGGAAGGATGGATGGATGGAAATGTGATAAATCAATATATAAATGTAAAAGTGGATGGACTGATGGATAAATGTAAAAGTGGAATGATAGATGGATTGATGAATGGGTGGATAATTGGATGGTTGAATAAATGGAAAAGTGAATGGATGGATGGATGGATGGATGGATGGAAATGGTGTTAATGGATGGAAAAGTGAATGGATGGATGGAAATCTAAATTAATGTATAAATCTAAAAGTGGATGGATTGATGTATACATGTAAAAGTGGATGATGGATGGATTGTTAAATAGAAAAGTGGATGGATGGATGGATGGATAAATGTAAAAGTGTGATAGATGAGTAGACTGATGGTTGGATGTAAAAGTGGATGGATGAATAAATGGAAAAGTAGATGGATAGATGGATGGATGGATGGATGGATGGATGAATGAATGTAAAAGTGTGATAGATGAGTGGATTGATGGTTGGATGGAAAAGTGGATGGATGAATAAATGGAAAAGTAGATGGATGGATGGATGGATGGATGGATGGATCGAAAAGTGATAAATTAATGTATAAATCTAAAAGTGGATGGATTGATGTATACATGTAAAAGTGGATGGATGGATACATGTAAAAGTGTGATGGATGGGTGGATTGATGGATGGATGGAAAAGTGGATGGATGAATAAATGGAGAAGTGGATGGATGATGGATGGATGGATGGATGGATGGATATAAAAATGCAGAAATGGATAAATGAAAACAGATAGACTCTACCTTCAGATTCAGATCAGAAAGGTCTGCAGCTTTTCCCTAGAAGAAATGGATGTTGAGAAAAATGTAATCAGTTTAATTCTTGAAAACACACGCCATTGTTTGAGCCCATGTTGGTGTATTGAACTTGTCAGTCTGCTCAAACAAACAAGAGAAATGTTTTGAAAGCACCACAGAGCGACTCCATTAGGTGAAATCAACCTACAAATGGCTGACTTCTAGTTGTCTTTGCATATTAAGCTGGGACAGGAAAAGATATTGTAATATAAAATATAAATATAAAAAATTACACACATCACCTCTATGCATATACAGTATAATCCATTAGCTAAAAGATTATGCCATCTAGATTAGTCAATATCCATCAGACAGTTGACACTCACCGGTTCTCCAGGGAAGCCCTTTTCACCAGGTCTTCCTGGCAAACCCTGCAGACAAATACACACATGCATACATCAGTCATGACACTCTGCTCAAGATTAACAATCTAAGCTCTCTATAGTCATTGTACATGTGTGATAATATTAGTTTAAGATAAAGAGTTTCCACAAAGGTATACCATGAATATATCGGTTATCTATAATATACCCCTAAACGTTGACAAAACAAAATTTTTGCAGATAAACTTAAAATGTGAAGTCTTTCTCTTCCTAGAAAAAAAGGACTAAATACAGTAAAGACCAAAGTTTTGGTGATCAAAAGGATTGACAATTGATTCATTGTAAATACCACCTGACATTGCCTAGAAATACTAAGAAGCAAATTAGGTCTTGTCTGTGAATCTTCATTTATGATGACTTTGGCGGGCTGTGATGTAACCGAAAGGCTATTGGCTATTCTAAAAAAGGATGAGTCATTTGATATGTAGGAAATAAAAGGAAATATATAAACTCAGGAAAAAATATAATTTCTCAAAGTCTCATTTTGTGTATTACAAACATTCAGTCTGCAATTTCAAAGTATGTTTTAAAACATCCAGCAATCAAACTCTGTTAAAACATCATTTCACTTCAATCATGTGTCCCATTAGTATTGTGTATTGCATAGTGTATTGTTTGCTCGTACATTGTGTCCTGCAGGTCCCTGTGGTCCGCTCACTCCGGGAGGTCCACTCAAACCCTAAACATCAATCAGCACATGTCAGTTAAGATTGTTCTGTGTCTGTCTCATTTGAAAGTGATATAAATAATGGCAGACTGTTTACCGCTGCTCCTTGTGGCCCAGCGGGTCCAGGAGGCCCCTGAAAAAGACACAGAATGCAAAACATCAGTGAGATAAATGATATGTGTGTGTCTATGAAAGACACATAATGGGGATCGACAGGATGGAAAATTCGAGCTTTCAGACAATGAAACTATTTTGTCCTGTGTGAATGTTTATATTTGTATGCACACATCTTTTTATAAAAGCACACGTGTTTGTGTAAATGCATGATTATATAGGGACTCCAAGAATTTTTAGGATACTTGAGTCACACTAAAAGTTGTAGAAATGTAAGTGCATTAGATAATCACATTGTATCTTATGCAATGAAAATCACACATCTTTAATGGCTCAAGTGTTTACTTTCTTTTTTGGGGGAGGGGGGGGGGGTGCACTGTAGCAGCTTACGTTTGTTTATATGTTTCTTCATTTGTTTTTCCAGATAACTGTCAGGAGTTGTTACAGTAGCTTTAGTTTCCAAGCATCACTCCCCTTTCAGTGTTGATTGGATATTCCAAATGACATTTCCTCCAATAAGCATAACTACCATATTTATATATTTCAAAAGCTACTGACTGAGTGTGTGTGTGTGTGTGTGTGTGTGTGTGTGTGTGTGTGTGTGTGTGTGTGTGCACGCTTTCATACTGGGGGTCCAGTTGTCCCTTCTCCTGGAGGTCCTCTGTTTCCTGGCATCCCCTGCATTCCCTGAGGACCAGGCAGACCCTAAACACAATATAAAACAAACATTAGCATTAAATAGAAGAAAATCTATCTGTCTGTCCGTCCGTCTATCTATCTGTCTATCTATCCATCCATCTATCTATCTGTCTGTCTATCTATCTGTCCATCCGTCTATCTGTCCGTCCGTCCATCTGTCTATCTATCTGTCTGTCTATCTATCCATCCATCCATCCATCTGTCTGTCCGTCCGTCCATCTATCTATCTGTCTGTCTGTCCATCCATCTATCTGTCTATCCATCCATCCATCCATCTATCTATATGTCAGTCTATCTCTCTGTCAGTCTATCTATCCATCCATCCATCCATCCATCCATCTCTGTCTGTCCATCTGTCTGTCTGCCTGCCTGTCACTCTCTCTGTCTGTCTGCCTGTCTCTCTGTCTGTCTGTTTGTCCCTCTGTCTGTCATCCTGTCTCTCTGTCTGCCTGTCTGTCACTCTCTGTCTGTCTCTCTGTCCCTCTGTCTGTCTGTCTGTCTGTCCATCTGTCTGTTTGTCTGCCTGCCTGTCTCTCTCTCTGTCTGTCCATCTGTCTGTTTGTCTGCCTGCCTGTCTCTCTCTCTGTCTGCCTGTCTGTCTGTCTACAAGAGGAATAATGAAGTCTCTTAGTCCCTGTAGCACAAGGTAAATACATAACTGCCACTTTTTTTTCCGGGAAAACATATTTCCCAAACTTGCATGGTGGTCTAAAATTTTATTAAAACCACATTAGTAAAATGCAGCCCTTCAACTCTTTCCTGTGAGGAACACACACCTGCTCATAACACAGAATTGCCTGAATAGAGCAAAATATGCTGATGGAAGACAAAATAAAGTCTGTATCTTTATTGCTTTAACTCTGAGACATTTTAACAAGAACAGAAAGTGTCATTACCTTCAGTCCTGGAGGGCCGGCTGGCCCCGGAGGTCCTGTATCACCCTGTAATTAAAGAACACAAATTACTACTTTTGTGCTACTTTCACTATTTCTCTCCTACTTTTGTTTGTTCTTTAATTTTTCTCTCTAAAAATGAAAGCCTGT
This sequence comes from Xyrauchen texanus, assembly GCF_025860055.1. NCBI lineage: Eukaryota > Metazoa > Chordata > Actinopteri > Cypriniformes > Catostomidae > Xyrauchen > Xyrauchen texanus. The sequence continues at coordinate 11,953,509 of NC_068285.1, read as the reverse complement.
AACAACGTTGTGGTAGGAAATCTGTTCAAGATCACAGAGTCATCTTGTGAGTTTCATACAACAGTGTGTTTGTTTAAAGTGTGAGATTTAACACATCGTGTGTTTCACGGCATGGTTGGGCAAATTTGACCGTTAAATTGAATAATAGGCCATTGTCCCAGGCAAACGATGTCCTACATATCTGTGCAAGTTTATGTAGATTTAGGGGACTTTTCATGTCCGCTAAATCACTACTCTGTCTCTCTGTGTCTTCTCACATAGTAAAATAATATCAAATCAAAATGCCATGCCAGTTTATTTATCTATTTGCTAAGTAACCATGTAAATAGTGGAATAATGTACAGTCAGACAGTCATTACAATATTAGACAGTAGTTAGGCAAACCTTTTCGGGGCTGCCTAACTACACATTATCCTCTGTGTGAGACTTGAGGTGAGTGTGTATGGTGGTGCAAACTGAAGCCTGCTGTACTGTGGTGCTATAAAACAAACCCAGTCCCAGTAACACCTGCAGCCGCTCTCTCATTGACTCATTAGTTTAATGTGCGGTGCTTTAATTCTCCAAGTTTCAGTGCTTTTAACCACAATCAGCACATTTAAATGGAAAAAGTTACCGTAAACAACATTAGAGGTTGCTGGATTCTCCAACACACAAGAGGTTCGTGCAACGTGACAGATATTAAATGAAACCTTACACTTAGATGGTGGGGAACTGTAAAACGAAGCAAATTAAGTAAACAAAATTGGCATTCCTTTTGTTCCAGGTAAATTTTCCAGTGGTTTAAGAGAATCAATGCAGTTTAGCAAGAGCTAGATGCCCTAAAGTCTATTTCAATGCAATAATTCACCATTTAAAAATGGTCTCATTTGCTAAATATTTGGAGAACACAATCTATGACATAACTGAAAACATCATAATTGTAAAAGTAATACATGTTCCAATCAACAACTGATTTTTTATATAATTCCTGGATGAATGAATATCTTACCTTTGCTCCTTCTTTGCCTTTTCCTGGCAAACCGATTTCTCCTCTTAAACCCTGCTCACCAGTTGTACCGGGGGGTCCAGGGTGACCATCTTTGCCTGCATCACCCTGAGGAAATATAGATGTGCATTTTATAGATGTGGCTCCTCCAACAAATTTTCAAATATATTTATATATGTATCACCTGAGAAGGAGTTTAATTAACCATTATTATGACTCAATGTTTAATATCGTTCATAATTATATGAAGTTCAGTTACAGTAACTAGTAGATGTTAAAGCCAAAATAGAGCCAGATTCAGTCACTTTTCCTCTCAGTTTTGATCATTTTAAAGCTATTTGTTGAAAAAGTTAACTTTTATACCTTCTCTCCTCTCTGTCCAGCAACACCAGGTGGGCCGATACTGCCCTGAATACCCTGGAAAACACAGAACGAGAAAAAAAATCACATTTTACATCCATGAATTTATCTGGGACAAAATTACTAGCCACACATTTTAGATGTGAAAAAACCAGGAAGAATTCATTCATTTCAGAACGTACCACATTGCCTGGCAGTCCTCTGGGCCCCTGAGGGCCCGTCAATCCTGGTGGACCCTGAAAAGAGCGAAGAGTGTGACAATAAGAAGTGAATGATCACAAAATAATAAAAAAAAACATGATGTGTGATTAGAAGAAAAACTCACTGGATCTCCGTTTCTCCCGGCCTCTCCTTTATCACCCGAATCACCCTTAGGGCCCTGAGCACAACAGAAAGAGATCAGATGTTTGTGTGTGGAATACAGAAATAGATCTACAGAATAACAGAATGCAGGTAAGATTGAATGAATAAATGCTTCAAGTGCTAATAGTAGAATTTAATGTTTTGCATGCCATTTACTGCATCTATATAGAGATTTAAAATATTTAAAGTCATATATGATCTCATATTCTGAGTTTCCATCTCTGTATTTGATGCACATTTTGGAATACCAGATTAAAATAAAATGCAGTTTACACAATATAACAATTTTTCACAATTCAAAATCACAACTTGGATGGAAACTTGACTATAGAAACGAAAGCACCCACAGATATTTTGTAAAAGCAGCTTAACAAAAGGTTTTTAGTGTACCAGAGATCCGAGTTGTCCTCTGAAGCCCTGCTCTCCAGGAAGCCCTCTTTGACCCTAGGAACATCAGAGATGTAAAGGTTGTTACCAAATCTGTATAAAGTCTCTTTGCATTCACACTGGCCTTATAAGTGAACTCAGATCTCATTTTGGTCCATTAATTGTGACCAGGTCTCGGTCCACATTATATGCACACTATTGTTTGTTGGAACCTGGGCCATTAATATATTAATTGTAAATGCATTTTCTCTCATATATTTTTCTTCATTAACTGTTATAATTATGAATTGACTCAAAAGTTCAAAATCACAGAGGCAGATCAGAGATCTTACAAACAACATCCTGGGATTTGAACCAGTTACCTCTTGGAAATCTCCTTTCACAGAGTTTACACTGCACGCTAGATAAAACCTTAAATATTCCTGCCTTGCTCTTAAGAATATTCCAGGCCAGTTGCTCTGACAGAAGTGATTGTATTTGGCTACACTACTGAGAAGTGCACTAATTCAACAGAGTTCTCATTTCAGACTAATAAATTCAGGTGAGAGCAGATACATCATAGTAATAAGCTTGTCTGTATTTGTTTAAATGATGCATTGCTCTCTGTCAGTTTTTAATGTGTGTGTGTGAGAGAGAGAGAGAGAGACATGTTTTTATGACTCAAACACTACTTAAATGATTGGAAACTAATCTAAGATCAAAAGAGAAAGATTCATTTTGATCTGTCCTTTAACGGTGTGTTCACACTTGTAGTTCGGTTCTCTTGGTCCGGGCCAAAAAAGAAAAGGATACATTTAGTCCTGGTTCGCTTAGCATTCACACTGGCATTTATAACAGTGAACCTGAAGATACGAAACAAAAGGCATCAGGATAAGGTCACAATCTGATTGGACAGCTTTTATGACTGATATTTTTGACGGAACTTGCCGATCATCCGATATTTATATATGTATATGGTGGTATTTTTAACAGCTGAGAACAAACAAAGAGTTAATCAAATGTGTAAAGGAGTCAAAAGAGTGCCAGGATTTCCTCCATTGCACACACAAACGAAGATATGCTGCAAGGACGGGTGATGGCAGTTCCGATGGCAGTTCCGAACTGTATGGGCAACATAGCTCCTATGATGAGAAGAACCAGGAATGCTTGAGGCCAGAATTAGGCAAATTACTTCCTGTGTTTGGTCCGTTTAGACGTCTTTGGTCCATGTTGTGTTCATGTATCAATCGAACTGTGCCAGAGATCATTTGGAAGCGGGCCGAGACCCACTATTCAGGCGGTCTCGGTTCACTTGTTTGGTGCGCACCAAGGTTCAGGTGACAGCGTGCACACTTGTTCAAATGAACTGCAATCGCACCAGGGTTCGTTTTAATCTAACCAAACCTGCCAAGTGTGAACACACCCTAAGAATCTTGAAGATCACATATCCATGGTAGTTAAAACTGTTGATCACAGCTTGTACATGCCTAAGGCAGTAGAATCTTTCAAAAATGAAGAGGAGCTGGAGATAATATATCCAGCAGAAGTTTTATCAATCAAAGATAAGAAGATGAAAGAGATGATCCTTAGAGAGAATCCAGAGATGCTGCTGTCTGACTGCAATGGAACAGAACCCAATAGAGTCTGGTGAATCCTGCTATTTTTCACTGATCAGCCTCCAGCCTGGCACAGCACTTTCATAACTTCCATGAACTACAGCAGAAAAGGTGGCAACAGTAAAGGTACACAAATCACTCTGGGAAGAGAAAAGGAGATAAAGCTGACTGTAAACTTGTATCACAATAGTACAGTCATGCTCCAGGGGTCAGAACCCAGCCTTGATGAATTCCAGAAGAATTTCAGTGACTTTAAAATGGAGGTTCGGAGGTTTAAGAAAGATCTTGAGGTGAATAGCAGTTTAGAGCCCTGTATCACTACTGCCACTAACACTGACCTCAGCTCGAGCACCCCTGTAGCACACATACACTCTGTCTCTCCTGCATCTCCAAAGATCAAAGCCTTGAGAGACAACATCACTGAGATGGAGCAGGACTACTTCCTGATTAAAGCGGAAACTACCAACAGCCTCTGCCAGCTTCAAAATCAGACCAGCCACCTCAGCATACAACAACTTCATCAGCTCTGTTCTGCTGTCAGACAGCCGGAGGAGAACAACCTGGAGCTGTGAGAGGAGCTGAGGAGGGTGAGAGGAGCTGATGAAGAGAGATCAACACAGCAATATGCTGGAGAAACTACTGGAGAAGATGAGACAGCAGCTCCACCCAAGCACTGAACACATCACAACCACAGAACAACAGCTACAGTGTGCCAGAACACAGACACTCAACACCTCTACTCCTGAACACATCACAAACACAACACCATCTCATCCCCTGCAACCCCTCAGATCTCTCAAGCTTATCAGCAATTCAAGAAGAAAGACAGCTGCACCAGACAGAGACTTCGAGAGGTAACAACAACATCCAACAAAGAACAGACATCACGACATCATCATCCTCTGTGACTCTAACAGCAACCACCTGGACCAGAGACGACTGTTCCCCGGGAGAACTTTGAGGAATCTCTGGTGTCCCACCTCTCACTCTGCTTTGAAGCTGCTGAGAAAATGTGGTTTGGGAACACCATCACACATCATCATGCACCCTGGCTCAAAAGTCCTCACCACCAGAAGAGTGGATGTCACCAAAGCTCTCATCAACGTGGTGAAATCAGATACCGAAATCTAGCACTGTGCCAAAGTCATCATCTCTACACTGTTTCCTTGCAGAGACGTTCCACAAAGCATCCTCAATGCCATTACTGCATTGTGTGTGCACTCATGTACATAATATTGACAATAACAATATGACAAATGTCATAATATTACTTGAGACATGGAGTCGACTAGAGTCTTAAACCTACACTCCTTTAAACTACGGAGAATTACATGTACATCAGTGGAACACCCTCATGTTAAAAATGGAAGAGATTCAGGAGGAATTATTGTTTGGTTAAAGAACATCAACCTGTGAATAAAGGGAGAAAACATATTTGGATTAAAATGAAAACTAATTTGTACAGGTGAGGATACTTACCTGTATGTCACCTACATCCCCCCACGTGAGTCACTCTATTATAGTGAGGATGTTTTTTAACACATTACAATCTTCGATCATTCAGTTTCAGTCTCTAGGCTTAGTCCTGATAATGGGGGATCTGAATTCAAGAACAACTCTTGAATGTAAGAACAAAGCCACAACTACCTCTCTCAGACCACTGTCACATAGTTATATCAGCCAGTCTTCTACTATCTTCAGATCAGAAGTCTAATCCAGATTCTTCTGGAGAAAAGACAGTCCAGCCCAGTATGAAGCTGAACTCCACAGCACGCAGGTTGAGAACATGATAGATGCGTTTCTCCTATCCACATTTGGAAAATATGATAAAAGCATAAATTTGGCAACAAAACCGTTAACTCAATTATTTTTCCACTGTTGCTAGCAAACCATTGGCAAAAAATAAAACTGAACTGGAGAAAACAGGAAATCCCTAAAGCAGACTATTTTGATAAAGAATGTCAAATGTTAAGAAAAGATCTATGATTGCTATCAAAACAAAAACACAGAGACCCCACAAATCAACTAACGCATGCCACCCACCAACAAACTCTTAATAGATACAAGTCACTACTAAAAAGCAAACGTATGGCCGAACATATGCCAACAAAGCTCAACAAAATAGAGGAAGTGATTTATCAAAATTCATTCTGGGAATTATGGATTAACTTCTTAGAGGACAAAAATGTCCATGTCAAAAAAACAGCCAAAAAATATTTAATATTAATATTATTTTCTACTTTCAATGACTTAGATTGTTTAACCAACCAAATATTCATTCATTTTCAGGATGTGAACCCTGTTAAAATCCTGTTTGTTTACATTGTTTAAATAATGTCATTGTTGTTTTTTACACATACACAAACATTTCTCAACACACACATACAAAACACACTCTGACATCCATACCAACACACCACACAATTTTAGCTGCATCATTTATTCAATTGGCCTGCAGCGCTCTATAATACAGCAAACAGAAAATAGGAAAAAAGCATGTATTTTCTCCATAGGCTTAACATGAGAAAATGGTGCCATCTGGTGGAAAATACTGAAACTTTAAATTTTGAAGCCAGATATTATAAAGCATGATTTTATGCTTTAATGGCACTGGTATAAAATATTGCCGTTTTAATGGGTTTCAATGAGGACATTATTGTCCTTTAGGTCCTGAGTGTAACTATATTGTGAACTATATATGTATTATATTATATTATAGATGTATTTTAGGAACTGAGGTTGAAATATCTAAATTCCCCCAAAAATACATACATTTGGCAAAAATGTTATAAAAAAAATTTAGCGAAAAAATATGAAAAAGACAAAAATGTCCCGAAGGTCACAAAAGCGTTAAATATGTCCAAAAAGAACAAATTCCTATCTATAACCCAAATATCTGGACAGAACATTTTGGAATCCTTTATACACAAAATGAACAAAACCCCACCCAAAACATACTGACCTCCCAACTATATAACCTGAAATGTACAATAAAGTGTCAATTAAATCATTTGGACACCCACATTTCAATGAAGGAACTCACTGAAAAGATCAAATCCCTCAAAAATAAATCATCTAGTGGATCAGATGGAATATGCAATGATATGTTGAAACATAGCAGCCCAAAATATGAGAGAGGCCATTCTTAAATGATGTAGTTTGCTTTTAATGTCAGGTTACATTCCTGAGAATTGGAAAGAAACTCAAATGAACCCCAATCTTCAAACAAGGTGACACATTTAACCCAAACAACTACAGGGGCATTACAGTGAGCAGCAAACTCAGCAAACTAATCTATTGCATTATAAATGACAGATTAGTCCAATATCTCCAAGAACACAATATTTCACATAAATGTCAAACTGGATTCATGTCAAAACAGAGAACAACTGACCATATATACACACACACACTGCACACGCTTGTGCACAAACATGTCCACCAAACAAAGCAGGGGAAGATATTTGGTTGTTTGTTGATTTTAAAAATACATTTGATTCGGTTTGACATAATGGGCTATTCCAAAAACTGATTCAGAGTGGAACCGGAGGAAAGGTTTATGATTTAATAAAGGACATGTACAAAGACTACAAATGCTGCATTAAAATAAATAACAGAAGAAGGGAATATTTCAGCCAAAATAAGGGAGTCCGTCAAGGCTGCAGCCTAATATTATTATTATTATTATTTAATATTTGCATAAATTAATTGGCTAATATGCTTCAAATCTCATCTAGCCCTGGACTTACTCTAGGAGACAGAGAAATCAAATGTCTTCTATAAGTAGAAAACCTACTACTTTTGTCACCTCATCTTGAGGTCAAACAAATATATTTTGGCACGCGGGGGAACATATCTTAGTCATGTTACTAGTTTTAAATATCTAGGTCTGATAATTTCGGCCTCTGGACAATTTGACCTAGCAGAAAAAGACTTAACAGACCAGGCTGGGTGGGCATATTATAGCATGAACATCTTTCACAGCATCATCAAACCCATCCCTCTGTATGGAGGTGAAATCTGGGGTCCCAAATATAAACTGAATTGTGAGACCTGGGACAAAAGTCCAGTTGAAATCATCCACCTTGAATTTTGTAAAAAATATCCTGGGAGTTTACAGAAGTGCTTTTAACCTGGGCTGTAGGGCAGAACTGGGCACGTTCCCTCTCTTGACCGACTTTCAAAAGAGAGCCAGTAAGTTCTGGTTCCACCTGTCAGACTCTTCCCCTGAAAATCACAACCACTGTGCTTTTATACACAGAGCAGTACACCCAGAGGGGACAAACATCAGCTAAATGTATCAAATTAATTCAGGCAGGCAAAATGATAATACATACAGAACACAACCTTAGAAGAATGTATCATTGGCACAGCAAACTCAAAGAAATACAAGAGAGGACTCACAGGTAGTTTACGCTATTCTGACTCACTACTGCCCTCTCATGCTCATTCATACAAACTGCAAAAGTTATTAGATTTGATATAAAAGTATTTTAGAAGCTTTGGAAGAACTAAACCTCACCATCTCGCCTGGTTTTCCTTGGTCCCCTTTCTCTCCTTTCTCTCCGGGATTGCCCTAGAGAGAAATAGCAGATTAGGAGGTGTAGACGGGACCCTCAGTATTGTGTTGTGATTGAAACTGTGTCTCAAACAGTTTTAGTCTTTCCCCATTCAGGTTGAGAGGAGCTCTGCATGCATGACAATTGACTTACCGGTTCACCAGGTTCAGGGATCACATTGGCCACCTAGAAAAATGTAAATGGTGAATTAGGAGCAGCAACGTATAAACGTCACAGCAACGTATAAACGGTGCATCATTTTCAGGCAAATCAATATATAATTAAATACAAAGATAGATGATGGCATAACAGCTATAGTTTATTCTCATTTACCAGGAGAAATGTGATATCAGATATGTATATGGTGATTACAGAGGTTGTACGGTTATAAATTGATATACAGTATATGTCATTAAAAGTTGTCCTCACATTTCCTGGGGCCCCTGCTGGCCCACTGGGGCCCATCTCACCCTGTATGAATAAAGACAGTAACAGAGGGAAAGAGAGGTTATATCTATATTCTGTCAGCATGCTAATTATATCATTAAAGATCTAATGGCTTCAGGAAACCATTACTGACAGATTCACTTTTGAATGCATATCTCAGGTCTTTAGTGACCCGGGACCTTAATCCACCTCCTGTACCGCATCCGTTTTATTAGGAGACATGCCCACACCTCTTTAGTATTCCTCAACCTTTCTCTTCTGAATAGTGGAAGAAAAGAAAAAAAAAGAGGCAAAATTGCAAAAATATATATATTTTTATAACTGCTATGTTTCCAAAAGTGTATGGGGTTATGCAAGAACCGAGATATGTAATAGTGTAGTGTTTTATGCACTTTTCAGATTTGTGTGTGTGTATATATTAAGGCAGATTAGAACCTGGGACTTTTGTACTGGAGTCAAAGACCTTAATTTGCCATATAATCATTCAGTCACTAGCTCAAGATTTTGCTGATCTATATATTTATCCACCAACTAACAAAATCCCCAGACGGTGACACTGTCTGTGTTAGATGATGGAGTGGTGGTGGCGTAGTGGGCTAAAGCACATAACTGGTAATCTGGTAATCAGAAGGTCACTGGTTCGATCCCCACACCCACCACCATTGTGTTCTTGAGTAAGGCACTTAACTCCAGGTTGCTCCAGGGGGATTGTCCCTGTAATAAGGGCTCTGTAAGTCGCTTTGGATAAAAGCATCTGCCAAATGCGTAAATGTAAAATGTAAATGTACAGAACAGATCAAGTTGTCAAATTAATTATGTAATATATTTATTGGAGCGTTTGACTACCAGAACAGTAACAGATTATTTGACAATATCTGCATCCTAATTGATATTCATGTGTTTATTTTGCATGTACCCCCAACACACACACTCACACACACACACACACTTTTTTAAACAGAGTAATGCTCATGTGAATTATCAGTATTTCACATGCATGTACACATACATGCTGTTTCTTACTAAAGGTGGTGCTGATGTTTCAGTGACTGATTTGGTTTAAATTTGACATTGCTATTTGACGAAAAAGCAACATGGAAGTAAACTATAGCAAGTATAACACATGAACATTATTATATGGCTATTGACGTTTGTGTGTACTTCTGAAGTGATGTAAGTTGTGCATCTATTTAGACACAATAAGTGCCTGAGAAAATACGGATGTGTAGCTTATTTGTAGCTCTATATGTGTTTGACAGCCAGTTGCGTCTCGTGAAATTTCAGTCTGGAACTGATGAATCCTGTTATATATTTGTTGCATCATCTCTTTGATATATGAAAAACATACGATGAGGGATGCTCAGCCTCTGTAAAAAATGTGAACTAAAGTGATAAAATTAACTTAAAATTAATCAATTAATCAATCTCTTACTAACATATTTAACTCAGGTGCATAATTGAATGTATTTTATTTGAATGTATTTTTCAAATAAAAATATAAATTTGTATTTCAAAGTCTAAAAATTTTATGTATTCATTAATAATTACTATTACAATTGCATTTTTAATAACTTAATAATAATTATTATTAGCATTCAATAGTCATATTTAATCTAATTAAATATGAAAATGCATTAAATAAATATTATTGATATTAATAAAATTATGAATGATTTAATTTATCAGCCTCCTCTGAAAATTCCCTCATGGACTAACACATAGTCAAAAATAGCGTAAGATATGCATGCATGCCTGTGATTACGTCGCAATCTGACAACAAAAACAAGCCTTTAAAACATCTGATTTACATTTACATGCGTCCCAACTGAAGAGACCAGCATACAGTAGCCGGTCACCAGCGTCTATTCAGTTTTGGATGCTGGTCACCAAGAAATGCTATTGATCAACCATGACTGATGACCCCGTTCACCAGTTACGTTGTGCTGGTCCACCAGCAGCAAACCAGAACAAACCAACATGGAGACTGATGCCGGTTTAAAATGGTAATTTCAACAGGGTCTATTGTCTACGTTTCATATTTGCTTCTCTTCCTCACCCTGTCTCCTTTGTCTCCTTTTGCTCCAGTTGGTCCATCTCTTCCTCTCTCTCCCTACAAGAGAGAAGAATGGACGAAATCTCAACAAAAGCAAAACTCAAAGAAAACCACATAAGAAAAGACAAAAAAACTTCAATAAAGCACATTTCCCCCCGAATTCTCACTATTGCAAAAAAAAGAAGAAAAGCAAAGTTTATGTCCGTGTAAGTCTTACTTGGCCTCCTCTCTCTCCATTGGGTCCAACTAGGCCAGACTGCCCAGCTAATCCAGGTTCTCCCTGATTCAGAACAAGAAAGAGAACGTTTGTTGTGTCGTGACTTTTTGTCAAGATTTTGTCGAGATTGATTTAAGTTTCGCTATCCTCACCCGTTCACCCGCAGGTCCTCGTGGCCCCGGAGGGCCTTCATCTCCCTGACAGAGAAAGAAAGACATTAGTGGCAAAGAAATCTATTCAGAAACTGAAGTAATTGTTGTGGCATTTACGTAATATTTCTCTTCATTTCACATTCTTAGAGTGTGTTCACACAGTTCGGTTCTCTTGGTTCTCTTGGTCCGGACCAAAAAAGAAAATGCTACATTTAGTCCTGGTTCGTTTAGCGTTCACACTGGCATTTTTATCACCGAACCTAACGATACAAAACCAACGGCATCAGGAAAAAGTCACAACCTGATTGGACAGCTTTTATGACGTATATTTTTTGACGGAACTTGCCGATCATCCAAAACAATGCTGGCGAAATGCACTCTTTATATTTATATATGTCTATACTGTGGTATTTTTACCAGATGAGAACAAACAAAGAGCTAATAAATTGTGAAAAGTAGTCTCAACAGTGCCAGGAATTCCTCCGTTGCACACACAAACGAAGTGTTGTAAGGACGGCTGACGCCGGTTCCGATGCCTGTACCGAACTGTAATGGGCAACATAGCTCCAATGATGAGAAGAACCAGGTATGCTTGAGGTCTGTATTAAAGCAAATAACTTCCTGTTTTTGGTCCGTTTAGACGTCTTTGGTCCATGTTGCGTTCATACATCAATCGAACCGCACCAGAGTTTGTTTGGAAGCGGACCAAGACCCACTTTTCATGGGGTCTCGGCCCGCTTGATTGGTGTGCACCAAGGTTCGGATGGCAGCGTTCAAACTTGTTCAAATGATCCGCACAAACAGAGCAAATCGAACCAAACCTGCCAAGTGTGAACACACCCTTAGTCTTATCCAAAACAACTTTCAGAAACAATCCTCCTTGGAACAAACTGGGGTTGATCAAGGGCACCAAGATGGCTCATTAAAGGAATGTTCTGGGTTCAATACAGTTAAGCTCAATCGACAGCATTTGTGGCATAATATGTATTCCCACACAAATTAATTTTGACTAGACTCTCATTTTCTCTCTCTCAGAAATGTTTTAATAAATCTGTGTTACAGTGAGGCACCTACAATGGAAGTGCAGGGGGCCAATTTTTAAATGTTATAATACTCACTTTTTTAAAAGTATAGCCACAAGACATAAACAATATGCATGTTAACATGATTTTAGTGAGACAAAATCACTTACTAACCTTTTCTGTGTAAAGTTATTGCCAATTTTAAAACTTTGTTGCCATGATGATGTAATGTCAACAAACCCTAAAACCCTAAAATAAGTGTAAAAACTTTACAGCTCAAATAATAAACAAGTTTTAACAGAAGAATTAATGTAGGTGCTTTTATAAAATCATAATCTTCACATTTCTGCATTTAAACCCTCCAAAACATTGGCCACATTCACTCCCATTGTAAATGCTTTTTTAAAGGAAAGGAGGTGAGAGACAAAATTACTTTTTTGTGGTAATCACCATTATGCCACAAATGCTGTCGACTGAGCTTATTTGAACTTGTACTGAATATTCCTTTAACTTTTCCATCTGGAGTTTAAACTTACAACCTTTCAAAAAACGCTAGGCCATGGCACCCTTTACCTTTGGCCCAGGATTGCCAGGGAAGCCATCCTGTCCAGGTTCTCCTCTTTGCCCCTAAAAGGAAATAATAAAATGATTATTTGCAGACCGCACTACAAGTTAAACACCCACAGAGAGGTCAAACACAGATCTGGCTTTCAGACAGCGTATAAACGATATAAACGAAGTTCTGCCTCCAAGAAACTGATTTAAAGATTCCCTCATTAAAACATCTCTAACCTTCTCTCCATCGTTTCCAGGGAAACCGTTCAGTCCATCCTTTCCTGGCATGCCCTGAAAAAATAATTACCATTAAAAAGCTTTATTTCAAGTGTTTGCACCAGAAAATTAGAGCTCAGTTAATAGGATAACAGATTGTTAAAGTTTGTACATAGTGTGTTTGAGTTTTCAGTGCAAAGTCACAGTGACTTACTGGTTTTCCTGGTTCTCCTGGTTTTCCCGAAAATCCGATTTCACCAGGTAATCCCTGTTAGAACAATAAATAGCTCATTTAATGGTATCTGATACTGTCCTGCTCTATAGTTTACCATATGCTTGAATCAACCACTAACAGATACAAATCTCATGTATTTTTGTGATGTACTGTATGTAAACTCACTGGATGTCCTAGCTGCCCAGGGCTACCAGCAGGTCCAGGAGGCCCTTGAGGACCCTACAACAAAACAAAACAAAAATGTAAAAAACAAAGCATTAAAAAAATGACATTTAAAATGAAATGCTGGGTAATCTTTGTGTTTTGATCTCTGTTTTTTTGAAGGATGCAGTATGTATACTGTGCATCGTATACATATATGCCACCATATTACTGTTTTTGGTAGTATATAGTACATATTATGTGCATACTGTAGTATGCATACATACTACCAGAATATTATTTTTAAATGTTTTTGCAGAATGCAGTTTATAAACTTAGCATAGTATGCAAATTTCTGTATGCGTGGAATACCTGGATGATCTACTATATTTACTGCAATGCAGACAGCAACAATTAAGACATTTATTAAAAAAAATTGAAATAGCTGCATTTATTTGCATTATGATGATCAGATGCCACTTGTCAAACTAAATATGCAATTTATTGATGTCCTGTGACAATGTATAACACTACTATCTAAACATTAACTGTTGCTTACAGCATATTGGAACAGCATGCTACTACCTCACATACCCAAAAAATAAAAACAAAAATGTGTAGCATACATATAGTATGCAGTACACAGTAAATGCAGCATGAAGTAAGTATTCTAGTATTCCATTAGAAACATAGCCATTATTGTTGTTCATAACACAAGCCAAAACTGAACTACATCTTACAGGAAGATTCGATGGCTGATAATGAGTGTTGCATGTGTAATTGATAGTTGGTGTTTGTGAAGTGAGTCTATAATTCTTACAGGTGGTCCTGGGATACCATCAACTCCAGGCAATCCTGCATCACCTTTTTTACCCTAAACAAAAAACAAAGAGAAAGAAACAACTCAGGAGAGTTATGCCATATATGAAATAAAAATTAGAACGCAAAAATAGGGATGAACAAAAGATTGGTATCAGTGTCATATCAGTATTGTCGGTAATTAGGATTCATAGAAAAACACATACACATACACATAGTGTATGTGAATGAATGAATAAACATTACATTTATATAGCACTTCTCTGACACTACACTCAAATGTTTCACACAGTGAACAGGGGTATCTCCTCAAGCACCACCAATGTGTACAGCTATAATGCACTAGTACGCTCACCACACACCAGATATTGGTGGAGAGGAGAGAATGGAGTGATAGTGCCAATTCATGAAAGGGGATTATTAGGAGGCCATGATTGATAAGGGCCAGTGGGAGGAATTTGGCCAAGACACCAGGGTTACACCCCTACTCTTTTTTTGAGAAGTGTCCTGGGATTTTTAATGACCACAGTGACCCTGGACCTCAATTTAACGTCTCATATGTAGGACTGCTGCCATCTCTTCCCCAGGTAAATGACGCACACGAACCCAGCCGTCCACATGATCTAAAAGAAAATGTGATTCATCAGACCAGGCCGCCTTATTCCATTGCTCCATGGTCCAGTTTTGACTCTCACGTACCCATTGTAGGCACTTTCGACAGTGGACAGGGGTCAGCATGGGCACTCTGACTGGTCTGCTGCTACGCAGCCCCATACGCAGCAGGCTGTGATGCACTGTGTGTTCTGACGCCTATCTATCATAGCCAGCATTAAGATTTTCAACAATTTGTGCTACAGTAGCTCTTCTGAGGAATCCCCAAGCACATCAGTGAGCCTTGAGCATCCATGACCCTGTCGCCAGTTCACCGGTTATCCTTCACTGGACCACTTTTGGTAGGTACTAACCACTGCATACTGGTAACACCCCACAAGACCTGCTGTTCTGGAGATACAAAATTTGGCATACGCTTGACCATTTGTCCTGCTTCCAACACATGAAATTCAAGAACTGAATGTTCACTTGCTGCCTAATATTGACAGGTGCCATTGTACTGAGATAATAAATGTTTTTCGCTTCACCTGTCAGCAAGGGCGTAAATTGATGGGCCAAATTTTTTTTTAACCAAATTTTCCTTAATAACAGGAAGGTGGCACTTTCAAACAGTTCTTTCACACTTACAGAAATCAGAATTTATGCATTTTTAAACTATTTTATAAATATATATTTGAAGTCAAATAATAACCTGTAATATTCCCCTAGCTCCCCTGTCCCCGGCTTCGACCTTACGCTTTCCTCGACCACTCTTCTGTAGATTCGCCCCTTTGCCATATCCTGATTCCCCGGCTTCGACCTATCACTCCCCATTACTACTCTTCTCTGGATTTGCCCTTTTGTACTTTTGCCTGCTCTTTAATAAAAGCAGTTTTCTGTTACATTGTGACTGTCTCTTCTTGTGCGGGTTACAATAACTTACTTCAGTGAAAAACTGAAGATGTTAAATGCTAGTGACTGACAACCCCAGTCACCATCCACTTAGTGTATGGTCAAAAAGCCATTTTGAAGCAATGTTCTTCAAAAGTGTTCCTCATGTGTTGAACATAAAGAGGGAACAGCATGAGGGAGAAGGTGAACTATTTCAATAATATACAAATACATTTACTGTATATATTGCACTTTTTCTGTTTCACACTGTTATCTAAGTCAGTGGTTCCCAACCCTGTTCCTGGAGACCCCCCCAACACTACACTTTTGGATATTTCTCTAATCGAACACACCTGATTCAACTCATCAGCTCATTAGCGGAGACTCCAAGACCTGAATTGGTTGAGTCAGAAAAGGAGATTTACAAAATGTGCTGTGTTGGGGGGGCCTCCAAGAACAGGCTTGGTAACCACTGATCTAAGTGCTATTTTTACTTTTTGGCAGGAGCAATTGTTTTTGAAGGACTCCGAGTATTTTAATGATGCCATAATCTCCTCAGTTTGAGGTCATCTGTGAGCGTAAGGGTCATCGGCGTTTGAACGCTTCCTTTCTCTCTTCGTTACGAGCTCGCACGGTTTAATTTAACCAGAACGCTTCCAAGCCACACTGTGATCTGCAGCCTCCTGTCACCATGTTAACAATGTATCAAGTTATAGACCATCTTCCATCTCCATTAAACAAGCCAAAGAGATATTTTATATATATATAAAATATAAATGTCTTACCCTATGTCCATTCTCACCAGGCACCCCAGCTATACCTGGGGGTCCAGGTGGGCCCTGAGAAAAATATAATCAATAATATTAATACTAATAAAAAAATGCAGAGGCTTTTGAGGCCCAAAGGTATTTTGCACAATGTCACTGTATTAGGTAATACAATATCAAAGCAAGTGGCATCTCCAAACAAATGATACTAGATCTTTTCTCTGAACTAACTTTTCTCAATGTGATTTTTAGTGGATGCATGAAGTCAGTGACCCTCAAGTCCACTGATGTAATTTATCCCAATAATGATGAATTAGCTCCATGAATGTTTGACAACCAGAACGCATCCAAATACTTTTTGTCTTTATTTTGAACAGTATTCTGAAGTCAAATGTATTGTTGTCCTATCTATCATTTTCTCATTTCAAACTAACCTAACTGAATATTTTGCTTAAAATGTGTGTTTTTGCCATCTGTCTTCAAATAAATGTCACTTGGTTCGATGTCGTATGCAATCTAATGCAATGACATTAATGTTAAAATGTATATATAATATATCTTACAGGAGGTCCAGGAGGGCCATCGGCCCCTGGGGGCCCATGTGAGCCAGGGACCCTCTGAAAACACACAAACATTTAAGAAGAGTATTTGGAACTAGCCTGAGCATTGTCTCTATTCTTGTAGATTGTTATTTGACTTACAGTCTCCCCTTTGAGTCCTGCCATCTGAACCTGGGAAAACACAAAGAATCACCATCAGCAACTCAAAATAAATGTCTTACCGCATCACCAGGCATTCCAGCCAGGCCTCTTTCTCCCTAACAACCAAACCATCACAATGTGCTTTAAGAGATGTCTGACAATGCATTTTAATATATGATTTTTGCTAAAGTATTTATTTTCATTCAGTGCTATTCCTTAAAATATTCCTTAAAACATCTGATTTGATATTTTGAGTGGAATGTTTAGAATTGCCAGTACCACAAGTTACCACATCTGACAAAGTAGCAATTTTCATTCCCTTTGTGAAAATGTTCCTAAAAGTGTGTGTGACACAGAGAGTGAGAAATAAAATTATACAGACTGGATGAAAGTGGGTTTCAGCAATATGAAAACTATGAAAAATGTAAATTTTCTAGAAAAGATTTGTGTTTTGGGGATTTTATTGAATGTGAAATAATGAACACTCAAATATATTCATCCCTAATAACACAAGAGTTTTCACGACACCATTGACCACATCCCAAGAAAAGAAAATCTATGAGAATAGTCTCTTAATATGCTTTTGCTGTACAAGTACCAATGCAACGAAATGAAAATTCTTGGCCAAAACTGAGATTCGGGACAAACTGGTGCCATTAACCAAAAATGACATTCAAAGGCATTTTTAGCTAACAATCTTTGGTGGCTAAAATTTTGGTGCATCCATTCTTTAAAGATCAATTTATGTTTATGACACATCATGAACATCAAAGCAGTTTGCAGTTGCAGTTTGCAAAAGCAGTTGCTCCATTGTACGTTTACTTGAAATGTGCTAAACACATGACCAGAAATCCATAAAATGGAGGCTTGAATAATGGTGTTATATTGTGTTCCTATAGAAAGCAACATATCCAACATTTAAATGAATTAACCCTTATGCAAGGGTTTTGAAAGGAGTGTGTCCCTTACAAAAGGTGAAAGGGAGGGAGAGGAAAAGGACTGCTGAATGGATCCAGACACATCATGAATGAATAATTCAGATGCAGCTCAAAAATTCATCCTGATACTGGATAACAGATACTCCAGACAACTTCTCAAAGGTGTAACAAAATGTCAAAACAAACACCTTTGTTAGAGTCACCACCGGGGTTATTATCATAAATTAAAGCAAAGATGAAAATGTCTCGGTTACTAACATAACCTCCGTTCCCTGATGGAGAGAACGAGACGTTGTGTCGATGTAGTGACACTAGGGGTCGCTCCTGCGGAGCCCAGACATCTCTGATCTTGAGAAAAGGCCAATGAGAATTGGCGTGTGGAATTTCCATGCCACTCCCCCGGACATACGGGTATAAAAGGAGTGACGCTGCACATCCACATCAGGTATCGCCCTGAGGAGCCGAGCCAAAGACCTGACGCTTTCAACGGTTGGTTCAGGGTTGTGGCCGGAGGGACACAACGTCTCGTTCCCTCCATCAGGGAACGGAGGTTACGTTGGTTATCAAGACTTTCCCCGTCTGTCACTCACTCGACGTTGTGTCGATGAGTTGACACTAGGGGTCCACATGGAAAACGCCACAAGAGCTGAACCGAGTTTCGCGGTATGGCGGTGCGAGACTGGCAGACCTCTGTGTTCCTCGTAGCCAGCACAGCAAGCCGTCGCATAACTACCCCCAACACTCTGGCAGGCATGAAGCGGTCCCCTGCACCTAGGGGAATGGCTAACTGCTCAGAAGTATAAGGACTGGCTGGATATTTAGCTTAAAATGTGTGTTTTTGCCATCTGTCTTAAAATAAATGTCACTTGGTTCGATGTCATATGCAATCTAATGCAATAACATTAATGTTAAAATTTGGCTATTAATAAAATATGGATTGTGATAATATATCAACAATAAGTTTAAAATAATTATATGGCATTTTTGGAGGAAAACAAAGCTGTAAATAGATCACAGTGTATATCTTACAGGAGGTCCAGGAGGGCCATCGGCACCTGGGGGCCCATGTGAGCCAGGGACGCCCTGAAAACACACAAACAGTTAAGAAGAGTATTTGGAACTAGCCTGAGCATTGTCTCTATTCTTGTAGATTGTTATTAGACTTACAGTCTCCCCTTTGAGTCCTGCCATCTGAACCTGGGAAAACACAAAGAATCACCATCAGCAACTCAAAATAAATGTCTTACCGCATCACCAGGCATTCCAGCCAGGCCTCTTTCTCCCTAACAACCAAACCATCACAATGTGCTTTAAGAGATGTCTGACAATGCATTTTAATATATGATTTTTGCTAAAGCATTTATTTTCATTCAGTGCTATTCCTTAAAATATTCCTTAAAACCTCTGATTTGATATTTTGAGTGGAGTGCTTAGAATTGCCAGTACCACAAGTTACCACATCTGACAAAGTAGCAATTTTAATTCCCTTTGTGAAAATGTTCCTAAAAGTGTGAGTGACACAGAGAGTGAGAAATACAATTATACAGTGGGTGTGTATATACTCTATTTGTGGAATAAGTGTGTGACAAATAGTAAGTGTGACAAATTCAGCAATATGAAAACTATGAAATATTTTAATTTTCTAGAAAAGATTTGTGTTTTGGGGCTTTTACTGAATGTGAAATAATGAACACTCAAATATATTCATCCCTAATATCACAAGAGTTTTCACGACAACCGTTGACCAGATCCCAAGAAAATAAAAAAATCTATGAGAATAGTCTCTTAATATGCTTTTGCTGTACAAGTACCAATGCAACTAAATGAAAATTCTTGGCCAAAACTGAGATTCGGGACAAACTAGTGCCATTAACCAAAAATGGCATTCAAAGGCATTGTAAGCTACCAATCTTTGGTGGTTAAAATTTTGATGCATCCGTTCTTTAAAGATTAATGCCTTTGAAAGAGCGCACATCTTCGCCTCAAGGGAGAGGAAAGGCGCTATGCACAAGCAATACACCCAGCCAGCTGACCCGAACTTACCTGTTTGTGTCACCTGATAACACATGGGACGAAACTGTGCTCAAACCTGAGGTTATAGAACCTCAAAAAGGTGTTAAGTGTTGCCCAGCCTGCGGCTCTACATTTGTCTGATAGAGTGGCGCTGTGGGACAACGGCCTCGTAGGCTAGCAGGGGGCGGCACTCCGCTCGGAACTTGTAAAGCTCTGTGTGCAGCCTAAATAGATGCGAAGAGTGCACACCGGACACAGCAACGCCAAGGCTGGGTCTGCCTCCTCCTGGGGCAGCACTTGCAGGTTCACCACCTGATCCCTAAAAGGGGTCGTGGGAACCTTGGGCACATAGCGCGGTCGGGGTCTCAGGATGATGTGAGAGTAAGCCGGACCGAACTCTTGGCACAGTTCACTAACAGAGAACGCCTCCAGGTCCCCTACCCTCTTGATGGAGGTGAGCACCGTCAGGAGGGTGGTCTTCAGAGAGAACACCTTTAGCTCTGCTGACTCAAGGGGCTCGAAGGGAGCTCCCCGAAGGCCCCGAAGGACCAAGGAGAGGTCCCACGGGGGAATGAGGCGTGGCCTGGGGGGGTTTAACCTCCTCGCGCCTCTCAGGAACCTGATGACCAAATCGTGCTTCCCTAAATACTTACCTTTCACTGCATCGTGATGTGCCGATATAGCGACTAAATACACCTTCAAGTTGGAGGGGGACAGCTGGCCCTTTCCTGCAGAAGGGAAAGCACTGATCCAACTGTGCATCTCTGCGGGTCTTCACCACGAAGAACACCACTGAGTGAACAGATGCCACTTCAGGCTGTAAAGGCGCCTCGTTGAGGGTGCTCTCGGCTGAGTGATCGTGTCTACCATTGTGAGTGGTGCCAAGGCATCTGTGCCGAGGGGAGCCTCGGTCAGAGAGAACCATAGTGGGCAATGGGAGGATTCTGGGGAAGCGAACATGTCTTTCTGCGCTTGGCCGAATCGACTCCATATCAGCTGAACCACCTGGGGGTGGAGCCTCCACTCTCCCCTGGATGTAACCTGCCGCGACAGCGCGTCCGCTGTGCTGTTGAGGTAGCCTGGGAGCACGGTTCAGAACTTGCTGGTTGAGGACTGGATGCATCCTGCCGCCTTTTTTGGGTACGATGAAGTAGGGGCTGTAAAACCCCTTCTTCATCTCTGCTGGAGGGACAGGCTCTGTCGCGCCCCTTCCGTAGAAGGGAGACAATACAGTCCATGCAAGACAGCGGCATTCTCGCCTCTCACCGTGGTGGAGCGGACTCCGTTGAACCTGGGTGGGCCCCTGGCGAACTGAATCGCATTGCTGAGTTGGAAGGTCCTGGTCAGCCATTGCAACGGGTTGGGGAGCACGAGCCACGCCCCAAGCTCCGTGTGAGAGGGACCAAGGAGACTATAGCGTTGGACGTACCGGCAGGCGGGGCCTCGGGGTGCTAAGTCTAGGGACATCGAAGCACTTACCTGGCTCCTTGTGACCGCTGCCGGAACAGCCTGGGACGGGGAAGGAAGAATTTCATCCTTGTGGCCCGCGGAGACTGTCCAAGACGCTGTACCTGCCAAAGAGAACCGGTGGCCGGCAGTCGTGATCGAAGCCTTCTTGGGGTTATTGGCGGCCGGCCGTGAGGCGGGGAACGACGCCGTCCTGCGGGTACCTCCGCGTCGGGGCCGGCCCCGAGGGGCGGGCTGTGGTGGGGCTGATGGTTGGTGATGGCACCGCAGGGGGACCCGCTGGACAACGAGCAGACGGCGTGCGGGGTCTATGTGTCTGTGTGTGTTTGTCTGTGTGTGTGTCTGTGTCTGTTTGTGTGTCTGTGTGTTTCTGTGTTTGTGTGTGTATGTGTGTGTGCGTGTTTGTGTGTGTTTGTGTGTGTGTGTATCTGTGTGTGTGTGTGAGTGTTTGTGTGTGAGTGTGTGAGCATGTATTTACCACTTTGTGGGGACCAAATTTTTGACATTTTGGGGACATTTTGTCAGTCCCCATGTGGAAAACAGCTTATAAATCATACAAACATTTTTGAAAATGTAAAAATGCAGACATTTTTCTGTGAGGGTTTGGTTAGGGGATAGAACATATAGTTTGTATAGTATAAAAATCATTATGTCTATGGAAAGTCCCCATAAAACATGGAAACCCAACATATGTGTGTGTGTGTGTGTGTGTGTGTGTGTGTGTGTGTGTGTGTGTGTGTGTGTGTGTGTGTGTGTGTGTGTGTGTGTGTGTGTGTGAGCGTGTATTTATCACTTTGTGGGGGACCAAATGTCCCCATAAGGATAGTAAAACCCGACATTTTTGACCTTGTGGGGACATTTGGTCGGTCCCCATGAGGAAAACAGCTTATAAATCATACTAAATTATGTTTTTTGAAAATGTAAAAATGCAGAATGTTTTCTGTGAGGGTTAGGTTTAGGGGTAGGGTTAGGTTTAGGGGATAGAATATAAAGTTTGTACAGTATAAAAACCATTATGTCTATGGAAAGTCCCCATAAAACATGGAAACACTACGTGTGTGTGTGTGTGTGTGTGTGTGTGTGTGTGTGTGTGTGTGTGTGTGTGTGTGTGTGTGTGCGTGTTTATGTGATTTATGAGGACAATTTTTTAAGTTACAAACTGGTAATTACAACGGTATTATGCTATAAATTTGATTTATGAGGACATCTCTAGTGTCCCCATAATTTAAATCGCTTAAAAATCATATTAAACAATGTTTTATTGAAAAAGTAAACATGCAGAAAGTTTTCTGTGATGATTAGGTTTAGGGGTTGTGTTAGGTTTAGAGGATAGAATCTATAGTTTGTACAGTATAAAAGTCATTATGTCTATAGAAAGTCCTCATAATGATAGGTAGACCAACGTGTGTGTGTGTGTGTGTGTGTGTGTGTGTGTGTGTGTGTGCGTGCGCGTGCACGTGCGTGCGTGCGTGTGGAGTGGTTGTGTAGCGGTTAGCGCACTGTGCTACGAACCTGGCGACCCGAGTTTGATTCCTGCTCATGGCCAACACCAGTGATGATTATCTGAACCAGTCCCGGGCCTGCCCTAGGACGACTCAGCCTAAAATGAGTACCTGGTGCGGTGTGTAAAACATCGCCACTGGGGAGACAAAGGCGGTCAGGCGTGGTGCTGGCCACCCACCCCCTCGTGTACTGTTCCGGCCTTCATAGGTGCTCGCTAACAGCACTTGCCCCTACAGTCTGTTAAGGCTAAATGGGAGATCTTTGTCTTTGTGTGTGTGTGTGTGTGTACTTACAGGGCCACCGGGAATATCATGGCATGCCTCCTGCTCTGGCTGTTTACCATTACAGTAGATCACCATCCTCTGAAGGTCAAACTATAGAGGGAAGACACTGTGTTAGCAGAGACTGATGACTCTAAACTTCATTGACACTATTAGCACATAAATTAGAAAATAATTTTTGTGTTGTGGTCATTATTTTGGCAATTCTGTTTAGTGATGCTAATGATACACAAATTTCAGCTTGCATAAAATAAGCTAAACCGAAGAAGAATTTTCATTTTAACATTTCAAGTGTAAATATTGATGGCGTCATTTTAAACACATCTTACATCAATGGGAACGCTGTCGTAGAGTCTCTTGCCGATGACGGTCTTTCCCTGGATGTCGATGTCTCCTCTGTCCTCTATGGGCAGTGAGGCAATGTGTTTACAGTCCAGAAACAGGGACACAGACTTGGAGTCCACCCTCATACCAATCTTATGCCAGTTAAGGTCAAACAGGTTGTCCACCTCTGGGTTTTTAAAGACCGCCCGGACAGCATCCTTCATCAGGCCAATGGCATTGTACTCCACTGCTTTATTTTCCCCGTCCAGACGGATCGAAACCTGGGGAATAATTGGAGAATTTAGGGGTGTTTGTATTATGTATTATTCATACATTTAGATTAGATCAATTCATAAAAATAATTTTTGAATTATGGTACAGTAACTTGAAATGGAAATCTGTTGTTTATTCCGGAAAGAGTAAAAGTTGAAAAGTTGGCCTTTTCCCTCTCTTTTTTATTCTGAAATCTTGCCCCTCAGTACACACCTGTGGGATGCCATATTTGTCATTGACCTGCCACAGGTACCAGTCTTCTTTACGAGAGGTCTTTCTGAACTTAAATGTAGTCACAAATGCATATTCATCAGGTAGACCTTGAGGCAACACATCTCTAAAACACATTAGTAGAGAGAGAAAGAAAAATATCATTAAGCGTGATATTAACAGTACATACTGAAGTTGTGAATTTTACACATTTCATTGTGAATGGTTTAAATGTCACCTACTCTGTTTGTTGGACGATGGGCATGGTACCGAGCCGAACATAGGGGGTCTGACCCGGCTCAAACTGCTCACCGAGTAAATCTCTCACATTGAAGTATTCCATTAAATCAAAACCTGAGACCAACAGGAGGGAAACACGTTTAAAACAAAAATTGTTTATGTGGAATGAAACAATACGAAGAAAACCAAGTAGACTAATAATAGTCTTATTACAAGTTAGGGGCTTTCTAACATTTCAAATTGGGATCCAGAGACACCCTGGGGGCGATCTGAAGAACATGTTAGCGAAAATTTTAAGATTTTACAAATTTGTAACAGTTCAATAATAATAACAATAATTTTTATAATTGTAATTATTATTATTAGGTTTTTTTCAGTGCTCATTTCACTATTCTTGCAATGAAAATGTTATCTTTCTATTGATTTATTTTTCTCCAATGTTGTTTTTCGCTTGCTCGCTATTTAAATTACAAAGCAGCTTTTGGAACAGTAAAAAAAATTACAAATAAAAATAGAATATTAATTTATAAATACAAAATAAATATAAAAAAATATTCACTGAAGTTTTTCAAATTTTCTAAAATTGGGAAGAAAACAACCTAATATCATATTTGGGTGTCCTTGGCAATTAAACATTAAACCCCTGTCTTAACAAATGGGGGTTGTTGCAATTGGGCAAAGGCCGCTGATTTTTGTTGACTGTCTTTCCATCTATATTCACCAGGTGGAGTCCATGAACCAGGAAAACATTGGACAAAATAACCAGGATCTTTTCTGGGTGAATTTACAAAACACAAACCATCCCAAACCATAAGAGAATTCGCTTTTATACTCAGACATAAAAACGGGTAAAATATAAAACAATTTAAAAATAACTCCATTCATAACTTGAAAATATACAACAAATAAATAACAGCATAGACAATTCCAATGTCTCATTGAAAGATTACATTTAAGTAGGTTTTATGGGAGTTTCTACTTTGTACAAGACAAGGCAAGTTTATTGATATAGCACAGTGTTACATAGTGGTAATACAAAGTTCAATATTTCTATACAGATAGAATTAAAAAAAGAAAGATATGGATATAAAATCTAATTTAAGATCAAAAGTTAGTTTAAAATGGCCTGTAATACATGAAACATGAATAATAATAATAATTAAACTGTATAAAATAAATCAAAGTAAATGGTAATGCATAGAAGAGCTTTAAATCACCCTGAAGGGGTTTACTTTGCAATAATGAATGGCTGTACATTATCCTGCTCAGTGCATGGCTAAGAGACTGCGAAGAGACAGCAAAGCGATAAAAGACACATAAAACTACAGTTATGTAGGACATAATTTGCCTGGGAAAATGGTCAATTATACAATTAAGCAGCAATAATACAAAAATATTTGACAGCAGAATACTAGAATTGACGAATCAGAATCAAGTATCCCAGAAAGACGTTTTATACGAAAAGGTTTAAATAAAAGGACATAAATTAACATTTTTAAATACTATCCAAACCACAGTCAAGAATAAAAGATGTTGTCCCTCTAGGATCAGATATGACATCATTGTTTTGTTTTTGTTTTTTCAAAAAAGTAAAGTAGAGCTCTGCTCTGTTTGTGGATATCAGCCCTACTAATTAATGCTTTAGATCCTTCGCCAACAGTCATTAAACTGCACTTGCTGTAGCCTTTCAAGTGCAATTATGTCACTGGGGCTCCGGCATGTGTGTGTATATGTGCAAATCCACTGCATAAGCTGAGGTTGGCAGTCTTGGCCATCCACCCTATTATAGTGGCCAAACTAGGGCACTTCTATAAGCAATATATAGTCTGTTGCCATGGCGATGCTAGCCGGTCCCTAGGCGTTGCCTGGGGAAGGAAGTCAAGGGTCGATCTGGCGACACGCTAATGATGGTTGAGTGAAACTTTCAAAAGAAGCCTCAAGTATATAATCAGTTTTAAGGCATAGTACACCCGAAAGTTTTAATTCTGTCGTCTTTTACCCACCCTCACAACTATCCAAACCCATATGGCTTTCTTTCTTCTGTGGAACATCAAAGGTGAAGTTTAGCTGAATGTCCGAACTTACATTGAAAGTGAATGGAGACTAGGGGGCGGTCCAGTTTCAAATTGAGCAAAAAAAGCACCATATTAAGCATCATAAAAGTAGTCTATTTGACTATATTCCAAGTCTTCCGAAGCCATATGATAGCGTCGTTTGTGGAATAGACTGAAATTGAAGTTGTTATTCACTGAAAATATTGCTTTATAGCCACAGTAACCATTCACGTTCATTGTATGTAAAAGAGCAGCTTGAACATTCTGCTAAACATCTTGTGTTTCACAGATGACAGAAAGTCACGCAGGTTTCGAAAACAAATTTTAACAGTATTTGTAGCTTTCTGTAAAGAAAACATAGAAGGTTGAGTGTAAATGAGCCCTTTAAGTGTCACATCTGCACATTCATTTGATGATCACTATTATGTGTTGTATTTTTAGGGCAGGTGGGCTTGGGTCAGCAAACACATGTTCGTATAAACAGTCTGGAGAGGAAGATTATTTGAACTAAAAGATGTTTGGAGTTGTTTAACTTGGTGGTAATGTGAGAATGTGCCAGACTTCTTGTCTAGCCGAGACTGTGTGCGCACGTGTGCTTGTGTCTTTAGATGTAGTAGGTAACAGGTAGCTCAAGATATGCAAATTAGATACTGTGTTAACAGCAAAGTACAAAAAAATTACATTTAAACAGACCAAGGATTGTTGTCTTTTCATAGTAGACCCAAAAATGAAAACTCGGTCATCGTTTACAGATTATAAATTGTAATGACTTAATTCAACATAAATTTGTTGTTTTTGAACGTCTGAAAGTTTTTATATTAGAAATAGAGCTGTTCAGCCATGTGACGTCAATTTAGGCACCTGTGGGTTTTTATAATGGGGTTTTTCAATTTATAATAATTTACACAATTAGTAAAATAAGGTCTGTGGCAAACAATACACTACACTCCACTAAGTGCAAATATTTTTAGATGCTTTTTGCTGCATAGAGGCATCCCACAGAAACCCTACAGCCACCCCTACCGCTAAACCTAACCTTATCTTACAAAAATGAACCTTGGTTTACAACAGCAACAATAGTATCACTGTGGTACTATGTAATAAAATCATAGCAACCACAAAATTAAAGATGGTGTGACAGGGCGGAGGGCGGGTCCGTGATGCTACACACCCGGCCCCTAATCAGGCTAATTAGCCCTCGAGAGGTATAAGGGCCGACTGAAGATGGCAGTGCTACAGAGAGAGAGAGATTTACTGGCAGCTGTCTGACACCTTTGTGTGTTTGTCTTTTTGTTTCAGTTTTAAATTAAACTATTATTTATATTGTCAAGCTGGTTCTCGCCTCTTCCTTTCCATTAATCCCTTTTCACTGGTGCCGAAATCCGGGAAGGAGGAGGATTGCACCGTAGTAGAGTTTTCGCCGCTACCATCCACCGCAACGGAGCAGCCGTGGCCATCTGCCGGGGGAGGGAGGAGCCCGGCCGCCGACCACAAAGGGAGAAAGGGCTCCAAACCGACAGCCCGGAGCCGTCAGAGCTGCTGCCAGGGGCGGAGGAGATCCCTACCAACCGCTGAAATGTGGCGAGGTCCAAGACCGCTGACCGCGAGCGGGGAGGGGCTCCTGGCCGACTTCCTGGAGCGGGAGAACCGCTGCCAGGGGCGGGGGAGACCCTTTCTGTTTCCCGAGAACGCGGCGGGGTGTTCCGTCCACCAGGGGCCGGAAGACTGCCTCCGATCCGCCCGGGGAGGCGCGGCTGTCGTCCATTAGATGGTGGAGGAGCGGCCGAGGACCAAGCTATGGCGTATCGAAGAAACGGCGAGTAAGTGTTATTTTTCTCTCTCTCCTCTCTTTCTATCTCCCACTGTTGGCCCTGAGAGGGAATGCATTTGAATATATACATTTTTATTATTAGGAAATATTAAGAGTGGAGACAGGAAATAGAAAAGAGAAAAGTTGGACAAAATAGGGAATCGAACCCGGGTTGTCCGCATGGAAAAGCACACCCAAGCCGTCGTTACACCCAATCTGCTGCAACACTAGGGCACCATTTGTCTTTAATTTATTAGTTTCTAACAGACTACTGGAATGCAACTAGCGTGACAGGTGATATTTACACCTTGTACAAATAATTACTCCGTTCTAAAAAAAAACATAGAAAAATTACGAGGAAACCTGTGGCTCGAAATTGCTAATTCTCTTCTTGGTTTTTCAACTACAACCTGTTCAGCTCTAGGCTAGTGAATGTTTTATATTTAGTTTTAATCTGTTTGATTTAATTATTTCACACTTTGTTCAGCTCTTACTTAGCCGTTCACTTTTCATAAGCTAATTTCCACGATTCTGTCTCCATGCGTGAGTTACTACTCTCTTGTTAGCATTTTATTTTCTCCCTTTTCAAAGCCTGGAGGAATTTTGCTCGCACGTGGAACGGGACCTATAATTTAGGGTCTGGCAAGTGATAGTGTATAATCATGGTAGAGTCTTATTTTAAACAGAGAGAGAGAGAGAGAGGCTGGGTGGGTTCTGTGGCGCAGTGAGATGAGCACATTATGGCACATGCCTTCGATTCAAACACATGGGTACTTTTGCACACAACGCAACTATTGTCTGGCAGCCACCAGCCATGGAGTCTTTAATAAAAGAGAGCTTCAACTGTTAAAAACTTGATTTAAGACATCTGTGTTCTCTTTTATTTGTCGCATTGTGTTTAGTTTTTTTTTAGCGCAAGAACACTTTCGGCCTGAAAGGCCCCGTTGTGTCGCGTTTTTATGATCCGTGTCTCACGAAAATCAACTATGATGCTTTTTGAGAGGAGTTTGAAAATATTACCAGCCCTCTGAAAATGTGCATCTCACTATATACACATGCACAATGCAGTTCACGCTTTGAAAACGTCATATCTGAAGGGCCACCCATAAAGATTCTGCGGTGGGATTTTGATTCATCCCAGTAACTATTGAATACGTTAGTTCAAGTTCATTCAGTGCTCATAGAAGATTACAGCTTTATGCCAGCTGGTGGCATCAAATGAGCATCTATTGTGTTATGAGTGAGTCACTGAACCATTACCTCGATTCAACTGATCGACCGAAACAATGGAAGTGAACGATAATTATTTGTTCTCTTAAAAGATTCATTTTAAAGGCTCCAGCATATATCATATAACAGTTGTTATGTAATTTAGAACAAAATCTGGCCTAAACAAAGATGTTTTTGAGTTTGTTTCAGTGATTCGTAATAGCTCGCCAGCAAAAACTTTCAGGAAAACATCGTAATGGCTGCTAAACACCTTCTTACCATCATTGGTCCCCTTGTTACAAACTTGCCACAAATTCGCCACTGATCAATTTCACACGCAAATGAGTTTTGTGACAAACTTGAGGCAAATTGGCCACTGTTGTCTGCAGGTTCACCATTAACGGTGAAGAGCTGCAAACTTTTGACAAATATTTGCACCAAATCACAAGCTCATTTGCATGTGAAAATAACGAGTGGCAAATTCGCGGCAAATCTGTGGCAAACTTGCGCGAGTTTGCCAAAACTAACATGAACACGCTGGAGTTATTAGCTGGTGCAAACTTTCCTACATCTGTACGATTGTTCACATAAAGACTTTCCCAAGAATATTATATTTTTTAATTATTCTTCAAAAGGAAGATGGAGTGGTGGTGGCATAGTGGGCTAAAGCACATAACTGGTAATCAGAAGGTTGCTGGTTTGATCCCCACAGCCACCACCATTGTGTCCTTGAGCAAGGCACTTAACTCCAGGTTGCTCTGGGGGATTGTCCCTGTAATAAGTGCACTTCGAATCGCTTTGGACAAAAGTGTCTGCCAAATGCATAAATGAAATGTAAGTGAAGGAATCAAATCTACTCAAATATTCTTAGTACCCATTCCCTCTGTTGTTTGATATGCTGCTTCACTCATTTGCGATCTGCAGCCAGAAGCCATTTGCACATCTGCCCAAAGTGAGACATGCCCATCATCATCTTTTGTCAACCCATAAAACTGTTTTATACACCCATCTTTGCAGTAGTATCAGTGTCATCATAAAATACAACAAAAAGTGTTGCTGGCACATATTATGGCCGCGTGTATGTTATTTGTATATGTTCATAAATGTAGAATGTAAACATGACAAATAACACATTATCTACTGCATATACAGTATATTACTTTAAATAATCATCATCATCGTGTGGTTAAAACAGCTTCTTTTACTGATTTCATGTCAATTCTACTCATATAATATGGCATGAAGTCAATGAAAGCACATTTTAATGTCGTATTAGTTAAGGTTTTACATGTAGTCTTCAGTGTCCTCATACTGAAGTGCTCCTCTAAATGCCTCCCACAGAAGTTTGACCGGTGTCTGAATGTTCACAAACATTATGCCGTTTCTTAGCTGTTACAAACTTCTTTTAGGCTGTGAGCAAAGACGAACTTTTCCATGAGTACGCCGGGGCCTTAAAACACAATTAATTCACGAATGATACAACACTACCACACCACAATAAGGCAGGACACGAAAGCACACCTCTTTCCTGAATGAACATATGATAGCTATGATATATGGAATAGCTATTATTATTATTATTATTATTATTATTATTACTTTTGAATGCCTGCATGATATTGGACAATATAAGGGTTTGGGTTGAGGTTTTTGGTATGTCCCTCCATACAATACATACATATGGCATTCATATAGAGTGGTGGTGGCGTAGTGGCTAAATCACAGGGCTGTTAATCAGAAGGTCGTTGGTTCGACCCCCACAGCCACCACCATTGTGCCCTTCAGCAAGGCACTTAACTCCAGGTTGTTCCGGGGGGATTGTCCCTGTAATAAGGGCTCTGTATGTCGCTTTGGATAAAACAAAAAAGCATCTGCCAAATGCATAACTGTAAATTCATGTTATTACCTCAGTAAAGTTACAGTATAGCTATCCTTATGCTACTGTACATCCTGATAAGTATTTCTTGCTGTCAAAATGTGCTACCCATGTTGGATTATTAGAGGTAGCTCATATTGAGGATACATTGTGTTTGTTTCATCACTGCCAGATTTGTGGCATCATCTTTACAACTTTTCTGAATCTCATTAATAAGGTATTTTCTATGAGCGATGTTCAGTGTCGTAGTTCTTATTGAGTCAGCAAACACTTGTGTGAATTTCCTCCTTCCTTTGGCAACACTGAGGTTTCCAACCATCGTCAGAAAGAGCATGCAGATGTTGGCAGCTTTGGTGAGCTATGTGACATCTCGTGAACCTGGAATTTCCCTGAAGATTTAGCTCATGTTGATCTCATAAATATTGCAGATTTCAAGAGCAAGACAATATAATTAACACTTACTGTCCCCAAAGGAGGCAAGATTTAGTCTCGTCAGGGCTAGCCAACAGAACCATAACCAAAGACATTTAAACACAAACGTCAACCGTACACAGCTGACTCAAGAAGAAAGACAAAAGTGAACTGTAGTACCCCCTAAGCATCATAAAAGAACATGTAGGAAAAAGGGGACATCACCTGGCACCTCCGTCAGTCCTGCGGAATTCCTGGTGCTGTTTTGCCGAAAACGGCCTGCTTGAACTTTCATGTTGGGACACAGAACATCTGCAGAAAGAAACAACATTATGAGTGAACATAATTAAGGATGGCAATCCTTTATTTTTATGGCCTTATGAACTGCCCACCAGTCCTGTGTTTGGATTATTGAAGTAATTTATTTATATTGTTGAAATGTAATTCTAACCCTATATGTGGTAACTGATATATTTATAGGTTATATTCCCGTCGGTGCTTTATTAACCATACAGGGTCTCTTGATGATGGATGAATTTTCTAAACATCTGCTTTTATGAGCGCAGCCTTCATCATTAATGCATATTGTGAGATGGAATTTGTTTTGTTGACATTTTATTGTACTTGCTCCAATTGGCCGAGCAATCTGTCATTGTATTTTGCCAATAGCAAACTTTATATATTTATATGTATTTATATATATTTAACATTTAAGTATTTTATGTTATGAGCACAGACATAATTATGATAAAATACGTTTCCTTTTTAGCCCTTGTGCGTCCTTGGGGACATTTTTGTCTTTTTATTTTAGTTTTTTCGATCATTTTGGCTGTGAATGCCAACGGCATACATTTTGCCAAAGGTGTGTATTTCTGGGGGAAGTTTCATATTTCAACCTCAGTTCCTCTATAATACATCTACATGTAATTGTGGCTTCAAAATGTAATTGTTTTATATTTTCCACCAGATGGCGCCATTTTTCTCATGTTTAGCCAATGGAGCAAATACATGCTTTTTTTCCTATTTTCTGTTTGCTGTATTATAGAGCACTGCAGGACCATTGAATACATTATAATTGTGTGGGTGTTTTGGTATGGATGTCAGAGTGTGTTTTGTGTGTGTGTGTATTGACAAATTTGTGCGTAAAAAACAACAGTGGCATTATATAAACAAACTGGCATTTAAAGGGTTAAAATCCTGAAAATGAATGAATACTTGGTAGTTATGATCAGGACTAAAAATCAGTGAGTGAAAGTGGAAAATAATATTAATATATAATATTTTTATGGCAGTTTTGTGATGTGGGCATTTTTAACCTCTAAGGTCCTGAGTGGACTTTTTTTTATATTATTTAAAAAAAATAATAATACATCAAAATCAATGTTGCTGCTAATTTTTGACATATCCCATACCAAAAAAATTTCCCTCCGCATTTTGAATATGGAAAATAGTTGACGCAGACATTTTCTTCTAAGTACATCTGAGAAACTTTTCTATTGACGCACAAAAAATGCTGACGCTTTCTGATAACACTTTTTCTGAAGACAGATAAACATAAATGATTATGAAAGTCAAAATATTAAATGTCATAGATTTATAGAGTAATTCACTACTTTTAAGAGGGGGGTAAAAATGACAATTTGTGCCTATGATTTGGGAGCACAGGTAAAAAAAATCGCCTTTGACAAAGTGCCAGTCATTATTTTACTTTTACACAGAGTTAGCTGTTTTTATATCAAATAAACCTTTTGCTTTTCGAAATCTGGGGTGTCTATAACTCCAGAATTATTCAAGATATCTTAATATCAAAAATCTCTCATGAGAAAAACACCCAAGTTATCTCAAATGTGTCCCAGAAGAGATCTAGTCCCACTTAAAAAAGAAGAAGAAGAAGAATCAATTATCAATTTATTAATTTAAATAAGTCGTCATTTTTATTTCTATAGCACTTTTCACAACAAAAATAAATAAATGCTGTAATGTCTTATATAAAAATTTTAACTTTTAAAAATGACAAATTGACAAAGTTGTTTATGTAATTCATGTTTAAAAATGCAGTTAAATGTGTCAATAAAATCAATCATTTTTCAAATAAGTTTTTAAATTACACCAATTACTTTTCTTTAAAAGTGTGTCATTGTCATTTATCTTATCAGTTCAACATTTTAATGAAATTTCTAAATATATATTCTAATATTCTTAAGTATTTGATTCCTTTGATATGCCAAGTTTGCAATGAAAAGTCAGAGATTGTAATAATAACTAAGAGACTCTTCACTATATCCTTACCCAATTATCAGAGCAACACTATCCAAATACATTTTACAGCTCTATAATGTTATACATAAAAATTTTCTCAATTTTGAGACAAAGCTGTTTCTTAAAGAGTTCTTAAAGAGATGGAAAAGCTTCGCTCATTGAAGACATTATTTACAGAAAGGAACAATTGAGAGTTATTGCCACTGCAATACTGCCACTAACTTCCTCTCTGAGCTTAAAGACAGGCTGTTAAATGATCCATTCCAGCCCTCCAGAGAAGACATGGTGGCATAATATATGACTCTGCCTGTTGGCGGTGGCACATTGATGTGAGGAAAGTTACAGGTTGATCCACTGAGATTACAATATTGTTGAGCGTAGCTATGCTAACGTCAGAGTGGTGATAATTTAGGACATTCAAATGGGCAGATTTCAAATAGTGATTCATAGCTAGTGGAAGCACTGCTGACAGGATTAAAGGCAACACCAGACTTGCTTTACTATGACATTTGCGATGGGAATGTGCTATTTGTAGAGAGGAACTTGCTAGTGCTAAGAAAGAATGCTAATATTAGACGCTATTGGATTTTTTATGGTTTCTTTTAACTTTTTGTCAACTTTAATTGAAAGGGAGATTGAGGAGGACAGGGAATGATAGAAGAGGGATCTCAAAATGTCACAAGCTGGACTTAAACTTGCTCTGCCCGCATAACCACCACAACTCAATGTGTGGGAACACATATGCTAACAGCTAGCAATGGTTTTGTCTAGCTGTTATTGTAAAAGGGCATTCACACATACAGAGCAAAAAAACACAAAAATTGGGGGTACAATGTGGGCAATTCAGCAAAGTCTCTGCCCACATGCAGAGATAATTATAAAATGATCCATGGAAAACCAAGTCAGAAATAGAGGGAATTCTAAGTGTTTGATTCATGTCTTGATAATTATTGATCTTGTTCATGATATGATGCATTATGCAGTAATATACAAACTCTGTGTACATAAATATGATATGAGTCCAAACATGAACATATTACAAAGGTAAGCATATATGTCATATTCAAATTCCACTAGCATTTGGGAATTTTACGTTACATGGCCATTATTGAAGTATTTTGAAATATATGTTGAACACCTGTTAGTGAAGTAAGTGATTTTTTTATATCAGCTAAAACCATAATGTATATAAATATATACTTAAAATATGCATTTGCATATATTGCCATTTCAACTTTCTGTATGAGTTTTCCCCCCTCTAAAAAATTCCAATTTGCTTGTTACATTTGTAAACTCTCTTATTTTTACCAGCAACACATCCCATTTGTAATCAGATTTTCAAAAGCCATAACTAGTTGTGAACCCCACCAATAAAATTAAGACATTCAGCAGTATGAACACCCACTACGACCAACAAAACGACTCAAATTGCTATTTTTGAGACTGGAAACGACCCTAGAAAAATCCTTATTCTTGATAACGATACCAAGTAGTTAAGCATTGGTTTAAGCTTTCCTGGTGTAAAATCATAAATTGCTGGACTTAAAATGGCTACACCTGCATTAGCTTACGAAAGCAAGGTTATAAAGGTGTAGTGAGTGGGAATTGGTCTTGATTCTAGCAATGGGATATGAATACTTTGGAACTTTCGGAATTAGAGTATATGCTAAATAAATGATGTTAGCTATTCCGACAAAAACCCCATAGTGATTCCATTTGCAGTAATGACATGATGGTGCATCCGAGAATATCATTGTATTACCAAGGCACATGTCCAAATATATATGGTACTACCACTGTACCAAGTCTAACCCAACGTGGTAGTACCAAGGCACTTTTTTGCAAGTGCACTGGTCAGTCCACTTCATCCTTGTTATAGCACCAAATCTAAGACTTCACTTAACATGGACTTTCCTTGGCAGTGTATCAACAAAATCACACCAAAATACCTCAATATGCCATTGATTACATGCTTTTGAATGTCTTTTAATTCCATTCTCTCTCTTACTCTCTCATTCTCTCCCACAAATGCACACACTCTTGGCATGAACCAGGCAGATGCCCAAACCACAATGGCTGATCGCATCCCTGACAATCATATACGATCAGACCCTGTAATTTTCTTTAAACGCTCCTATAAAAAGCGCTTTTTAGAGTTATAGAGGCCTCAGCTTCACTGTGAATTCCACTTTACAGAGGTTGGGTCACTTGACACAATTACATCTCTGTCTTATACAGTGTCCACAGAGTAACTCTCTCAAAAGCTGACACCCCTGACCATGTTCCTGCCCTATCCCAAACATTGCCCTCCTGACCATGAAAAACTGCTCTGCTGCCCTACCCAGGATAAATAATGATTGGGGAAAAAAAGAGCACCTGGTTGGCTATTTTTGTTGCATTCAAGTACAGATGTATTTGCCATGTGACAACTGTGACATCCACTTATAATGACATATAATGATAATTATATTGCTTTATCTGCATCCCTACTAACAAATAAGCCACGCTCCTTCCTTCTATCTACAACCCTTTGGTAGTTCTTAGCATTGCCAGAATATTACACTATGGATATTGGTGATTAGTGTTAGAATTCTCCTGTGGTTTTGCACGATTTACCTAAGAAGGAACAAAAATTGAGCGGGGTAGGGGAGGGGGGTGTTCACTGTCCTTTTCTGCATATTGCGGTGTCGTTTTGTGGTCCATTTTGCATAACGTGGCGGCACATTTTAGCTTAAGCGGCCCATTCGGCCCTTTTCACGGCCGACCCAACGGCCTGCTTGGTTCTTCCGATGGCCAGTCCGCCCCTGATCAGCCCCAAAGTGTGTCGGACCACCGGGAAAATGCCTTTTATGCCAGATTACCAGTCCAGTCCTAGGAGTACCACGTGAGCACAAACAATTGCAATAGAGTGATTGAGGGTGGTTTCAGACCTGTAGCTTGCTTGATTTGTTCTGGAACAGGGGTTAAAATAGTTACAATGTTGTATTTTCTTCATGGTTCAGTTCACTTTCACAAGGTTATATTTCAAAATTAACCAAAACTGTGTTAATAAAAGTCAAGTGTGAGCCCAATATCTTTACGCTGTTCTGGGATGTATC
Organism: Xyrauchen texanus; assembly: GCF_025860055.1. Classification (NCBI taxonomy): domain Eukaryota; kingdom Metazoa; phylum Chordata; class Actinopteri; order Cypriniformes; family Catostomidae; genus Xyrauchen; species Xyrauchen texanus. The sequence continues at coordinate 11,916,487 of NC_068285.1, read as the reverse complement.
TTATTCATCGATATACCGGTTAAAATGATATACCTATAAAATGTGTCAATGGGTTCAAATATTTAAGTATTGTTTATGTTGTAGAGATGCAAAAAGATCAACCTTTTTCTGTATAATAGCTGCCAAAGGGCTATATCCATGTTTTGATGATGGATTACAGTGAAGAGCTAACCTACATAGTTCTTCTCCATCCAGGTGGTCTCAGACCGATTGTTTTGGAGCTGATCTAAGTGCAATTGAAATATTCCGAGGGTGAAAACACATGCTCCAAACAAGTCAGGTGTGAAAACGCCCTTAGGAAGCGATTCATGTAGTAGCTTTACCTTGTAAAAGGGCATGATTGTGCGTTTATCCCTGTAGAACGTGTATGTCCATGTGCAGATTCAGTAAGTAAAGAAATTACTGTTGTGGCTCCGCTTTCTGATGTCATTTTAATGTAGGCAAAAAGGCAGGAAAAATGCTTGGTGACAGAATAACTATGGAATACAATCAGTTTTTGTGATAATATGCAGCTGAGTGTAATGAAAACGTTTAGATCAGCTTGACATCTTGTCAGTTCTTCAGAAAAAGAAGAAACTCATTGTTCACTTGACGTGAGCACAAGAGCCTGCACTAGTGACTTAACACATTTTTTCAAGCAAGCCTTTTCATGAATGCTATTTCAGATTTGATGTCATTAAATCAGCAGGGAGGGACTCCGGTCAATTGGGACTCCTGTCAGTTGGTTAACAAACTCCTGATGGCAGACACTAATGCACGTGTAATGGTGTCCAGCTGGTAGATAGCTGTGCATTGTGTATAAACCTCACTCTCCTGACCTCAAGAGGTGCACTAGTGACTGATGCTAGAGGCTGTAGCCTTTATCCTCCTTGTTAGCGCACCCACCTTCCATGTCAGAGATGCTGGTTCGAGTCCTGTACGGAGCGAGTAGAACAGGAGCATCACATGTGCTCTGTCTCCCACTGCCTGGCCAGCGATTATGTTAATGAAGCTCACACCTGAAAATCACTGGGAAAAAATTGGCTAGTGTGTTGCCAACTTCATCTGTGTTTACATCGTCGTCATGTACTACTTTTTTTTTGTGATGCATTTGTGATCGTTTTTCAGCAGAGCCGCATGCGTTTACAAAACACAAAACAGTCTTGAAAAACTAGGCTGCATGAAAAAGTACATTATTTGAGATTTAAGTGTTGGTCTAAGTACGGCTAATATGTTAAAACTAGCGTCAACACATCACACGTGTTTGAAACATCACTACTGTCAGCTGATCCCAAGAGTGTGCAACCTTTGATTTGGAGAATGACATCATTTCTCACCCTCACATGGTTTCTCTAGGGGAATTGACCCCACAGTTTGTGTACTGCTAAGTGACAAGCAAGCAATTAAATGTTGTAGTCTATAAAGAGCTGTTTTTGGCTTTAAAGTAGTACCTATTTCATTTGACTGGCTAAATGACAAGCAATGAAAAGCCAGTTGTGCGTCAATGTTTAAATGGTGGCATGTTGGAGTGCTTTCTAACTGTGCTCTACCAAGGGCAACTTCCTTTAGCTGTGGCATTGAGACTATAATTTAGAGAGTGCCCAGTCTACAATCATGGCTGTATTGAGCAGAATGTAGACTTGACATCCTGCATTTCCATATAGTTTTCTGAAAATTATCTCTTGCTTATTTCTTCAATTGGATGAAATTGTGATTGGATTAGGGTCAAATTCATGTCAGAGATGATAAATTTAATAAGCTGGAAGAGACTGAATATGAATCACGGTGCACCTGCAAATTGATTCCAGATGCAGTTAATGATGAACAGTAATGCATACAAATGCATGGGGAAATTTGCTCACTAAATGAAGTGATTTATCAAAGAAGTTAACTTGATCATCAATGGAATCAGCAATCATTTAACAAGCATTACATTGAATAAAAATACAAATAAATATAAAACCTCTAACCCCAAATATTAAACTTTGCTGTGTAACCTTTCCTACTCCGGACATAAATTATATCTCAAAGCAAGTGTGTTTCTGTGAGCAATTTTAACAGTTCTGGAACTTCCACCAGACTTAGCTACTGATTAAGACACACCCCCTCTTTCCAAAACCCGGCCCTACAAAGACACCATTGTACCGTTGAGACCAACAACGAGCAGAAGAGCAGCAGTGCATCTTCTTAGGTTTGTTAAAAACAACAGTATCAAAATAGCACCCTAAACTGACAACTGTATGAATCTGAAAATAGTGTTAAACCTGAATGATGCTGTTAAACTAATACAACACGCAAAATTATTGACAGGCAGAAAGCGCATCAAAGCATTCTGTTTTCACACAGTCCAGCGCAAACAGCCACAGAGACCGGTGAGATATCTCAAGACCAGTGGCTGCTGCTGGTCTTTCAAAGAGGGGAAGCTCATTTTCGGCCTACATTATAAACTTATTTACCCTATTTTTTGCACTAAATCAATCTTAGGTGTTGATCTGCCCTGCTGTGTAATTCTAATTTTTTCCTCGTAAGGAAGACTTTCAAATGGCTTCGCCAAAATCAGGTCGACAATATTAGCACCGTCTGCCATCGTGCGCAGTTTCACCCGTACGACGTTAGCCTAGCCTACTGTATGAATGAATGAACGAACGAACGAACGAACGAACGAACGAACGAACGATCTAAAACAAAATATATTAAACTTGGTAAAACTGAAACAAGGAATGTGGTGTATAATTGTGTGAAATGTATTATGCAAATTGACTAGCAATTTCGCCAAACAAATATAAAGAAATAGGTTGCAGCAGTTTGTCTTTCGACTACACTTGAGAAATCCGCGATGGGACTGAGCCGAAATAGCTTCAGTGACTTCTTATAGTACAGATTCGCTGTCAATCAAAAGGAGATGCAGTCTTTCGACAGATCCTCCAATCATCACGCTGAAGCCGGAGTCCGGGCCAGCCCACTCCTCATTCACCCCCAGAGACACTGAGCGTCCGTGGGTGGGACATAATCGCAGCATTTATCCAATGACCGTCTATTTTCGGAGCACTGAAAAAAACTGTTCAGAGCAGCCCCATTGAAGTCAATGGACGCTCGGCTTCAACAGGGAAATGCACTGACGCTACGGGAATGTATGAGAAGTAAATCGAGTCAGCCGACCTGCTATATGTAATGTAGCTGATTCTGAACGAACTCGTCTTCGAGATGAACGTGTTCTAACGCATTTTTAGTCAATAAATTGTTTACACAATAGTACATATATGACCATTATTTTTTTGACATTATAGGGGAAGCTGAGCTTCCCTTGCAGTCTTAAAGAAATCCCCACTGCTCAAGACACTTATTTTAGTGATATCATTAGTGATCCTAGTGATACTAGGAAGTATTTTCTGCATGGTGCATAACGTTTCATATTTCGTATACTAAATATGTATATAGACATGCATATACATTTATACATAATTATTAGTTTCTCTGGATTTCCAAGTATATGTTTGAGTAAAATGAACATTTTTGTTTATACCTCGAATAATGCAAAGAAAACAAGTTCGTATAAATTTTTAAACACAATACTAATGTTTTAATTTAAAAAGAGTTCAGAAATCAATATTTGGTGGAATAATCCTGATTTTCAATCACAGCGTTCATGCGTCTTGGCATGCTCTCTACCAGTCTTTCACAATGCTGTTGTGTGACTTATGCCACTCCTGGTGCAAAAACTCAAGCATCTCGGCTTTGTTTGATGTTTGTGGCCTCCATCTTCCTCCTGATCACATTCCAGAGGTTTTCAATGGGGTTCAGGTCTGGAGATTGGACTGGCCATGACAGGGTCTTGATCCGGTGGTCCTCCATCCACACATTGATTAACCGGACTGTGTGGCATGGAGCATTGTCCTGCTGGAGAAACCAATCCTCAGAGTTGGGGAACACTGTCAGAGCAGAAGGAAGCAAGTTTTCTTCCAGGACAGCCTTATACATGGCTTGATTCATGCGTCCTTCACAAAGAAGAATTTTTCCAATTCCGCCTTGCTGAAGCACCCCCAGATCATCACCAATCCTCCATCTGGTCATCTAATGGTTAGACAGAGACCTGGAGAGGCCTTCAAACCACAGTGTCTTGCACCAACTGTGTAATTTGATGGAGGATTGGTGATGATCTTGGGGTGCTATATATATATATATATATATATATATATATATATATATATATATATATATATATACAGTGTAAGCCTTACAATTTTCGCCTAGTGGATGATTAAATGAGTGAAAATAAATTGGCAACCTAGTCGCTTGTAATCATGTTACTATTTCTAAATATTTACAAAATGAGTTTTACATAGCTTGTTGTGCATATCGTGGCAGTTTCCTTGTGAAATAAACACTAGAGGCGCTAAAACAACAATTACTTTTTTTTCCACTTTCACACAAATCACGAGTAAACTGGCAGATTATCAGTTCATAAACACTTTTCACTCTGTTCCTCAAACAATGCTATCTTATAACATCAAAACACTTTTACTATTGCACATGACTTAAGGCACAAGGCGATACATTTTAATGTTTGCATTATAGAACCAACTTCATTTACAAGCTTGTTCAAATTGTGAGGTATTTCAAATGATTGTTACAATTGTGAGTGTTACACTTACAAAGGACCTCAAGAGTCCTGAGTCAACACATGTGCCAAAAGTGTGCCAACAATTGTGTTTATCATGTCACACTTTGCTTTTTATTACACTTTTATCAGATTAGGTATGTTTTGTTGATTTAAACTCAATAGAGCTCTAACCTTAAAATCTTATTTGTTTGGGAGAACATTTAACTTGTTTTTAGTGCATCACTGTGGACCTTTTAATCTCAGAACAGCTACGAAATGTGACCAATGCCACTGTCACATTACTTTCATGAGATCAGGTTGAAAAATCCATAGAATTACACCGAAGAATATCATAGAAGCCCTTTTAACTTGGGCCAGTAAGCATCCACTCAGAACACCTTAATCAAAGTACAATAACCCCTGGAAATCATCCACAACAACCTGCTAGCAACAATACAGAGACAATTCTACTACAATCTATTTCTCCGAATTTGTCCAACTGAAATAAATACCCACTACTTTCTTGTTAGCATATCTGAAGTCTGCAGGCAAGCTGGATTTTAGCAAACTGTCCTCTGGGGCACATGAAGAGGAGCCGATAATGAAATGTTGTCTCTCATGTTTAAAATGCCCATTATGCTAATCAGAAGTATATTTAGAAAACAGGGACAACAGATGCTAAAGCAAACACTAGTAAATTAGCACAACCAACACTATTACAGTGCACTGCTGTTCAGTATAGCAACATATACTACTGATTACAGACCAGTGGTTATGGGTGGACCACAGGCCTGAACCAAAGCCTAGATACATTAAGTGATGAAGCTGCCTGGCCAAACACGCTTTTTTTAATCCCCCTTTCTCCCCAATTTGGAATGCCCAATTCCCACTACTTAGTTGGTCCTCGTGGTGGCGCGGTTATTCAGGTGGCGGAGGACAAGTCTTAGTTGCCTCCGCTTCTGAGACTGTCATTCCGCGCATCTTATCACGTGACTCGTTGTGCATGACACTATGGAGACTCTGAACGTAGAGGCTCATGCTACTCTCCGCGATCCACGTGCAACTTACCATTTGCCCCAATGAGAGCGAGAACCACTAATCACGTTCACGAGGAGGTTTCCCCATGTGACTCTACCGTCCCTAGCAACCGGGCCAATTTGGTTGCTTAGGAGACCTGGCTGGAGTCACTCAGCACACCCTGGATTCTAACTTGCGACTCCAGGGGTGGAAGTCAGCATCAATACTCTTTGAGTTATCCAAGCCCCCCTGGCCAAACATGCTTTAATGTTTTTATTTATTTTAAGCAGGCCGAAAAATGTTCCTGTTAATTTCCTATTATACTACTGCCCTACTGTTTTATCTTTTTTTTCCCCAATTCCTTTTTTCCTTTTCTTCCCCCCAAGAAATCCACATTTATCAAGTGAAAATTAATAATTAGTTTTCAACACACCACTCCGATTTTTAACAAACTTTTATTTAGTACAACAGCGCTCTTGCTTGTGATATATTGCTTAATTTATTATTATTATTAATATTATATATTAATCATTATTTATTATTATTAATATTACTACAGTGAATACAACATTTTACTTTACAATTGTAATATATTTCTGTAGCAATTTCCTCAATTTGCTAGCTTTTATTTTGAATTGTGATTTTATTTTGACATGAGCTTTTATTTTGAGATGGTTTTGATGAAAGCTTCACTTATAACAGTTTTCTACATGGCCCAGTGCGATCGTTAAAGCGCATATGCTGTGATTTACTTAAATAAATATATAAAGTAGTCTATATGTGCTCTGCGCTTCAAAGTGGATTAGTGCTTTGCTTTGTCATCTCAATCAACGCAAATTATTCTCAATGTATGTGCAGTTTCCAGTGTATGAGCACTCTGTTTTACACATTCATTTTAAGCACGTAACTCATGCAAACTAAGGTGGAAGTCTTTTGCAGTTTAGATCATCGCCAGTTACGCAGTTGGCTGAGAGCCGATGGTGGTGCTGGTGTCTGGGTGGTAGCGTCCCCTTATGGTGTGCTGTGTTGCCTTCCTTGTTTCCATTTGTATGCACTGTGGTGTGGTGGTGTGTTTGCTAGGGGGACTTTCCTTGGGATTTTTCTACTGCCTTTGACTCCTTTCTCCTCCATCGGTAAGCCTCAGTAACTGTAAATTATATATGTACATTTTTCTTTTTTTGTTTATTCCCTTTTTGTGCTCTCTTCCCCGAGAGATGATTGTGTTTTAAATGGTTTTAAACGATTGAAATAAAAAGGTGTTTCTTTTCCAACACTGAACGTCGTCTTTGGCTGAATTGTACACGTACCTGTGTGTCCTTAATTCTATCAACATCACTGCCATTAGGTAGTACAATTATTCTCTGGGTGAAATTCCCAGGGTGGCGTAGTCTGCATGTTATTCGTCCTTTTCTTGCCCACCGCCCGAGTTGCCACATAAGCATGCAAGGATTTGAAAGCAGCCGTGTGTCAGTCAGGCAGTGTGTCAGTCAGACAGTGTGCAGGTTTCGAATCAAGTCTCTGCTCTGTACTATGGTACTGTAGACACTGGTATTGGGATATATTTTATATTTTTAGTGTCTTGGTAGCAAAGTACCGGTACTTTTGACATCACTGATCTGAAAAAGCAGTTATTACATCCCTACACCAAAATTAGAGTAATACTTATTGCTTTTAAATGAGGTACTCCATTTGATCTTTGCACACAAAACACATTAAAAGCTGCAGATTAAAAAGTAAAAACCCAGACTGGTGAACCCCATTTCCACTTGAAACATTAAGACTATCATTTTCAAGGTAAAAATAACTTGGTCCATTGAGATGCCATGTTTTCTAGCCACCAGAATTCTTAGAAACCAATGCTAGTGCCAAATGATCTTGGTTTATCACAGAACTAGACCTGATACTTAGTTAAAGTCTTTGTTGATGTTGTTTATTGTTGGCAGTGAAATCTTTTCGTTGAAATTTCCATTGAGTCATCTTTGTTGTTAAGAGTCACTCAAAAATTGGAGGATCTCTTGGTTGGAATCTCTTTTGGCATTGGGCAGTATCAGGGTTAAGGGTTAGAATGAATAAGTGCTCGCTATCTCTCTCATTTTATCTCTGCACCTCTCAGCCAAATCCAATTGGTTGCCTATCTTCCCACAAGGCTGTCTAACTTAATTAAATTAGGCATTGGTAATGGCTTGTGTTACGCCGGGTTCACATATCCTCTGTGAGTGGGGCGTGGTCAAGGCATGAGCGCCTTTTCATTTTGGCACCCATATTAACAGATTACACCGTTCACACTGCAAGCGTAACATGTCCCAGTGCAGCAGTTAGCGTACATTTTCGGCATTGAGCCTATTTTTGCCACGCAGCTCACGCTGAGCTCAGATGCTCTTCGTGCAATACCACACTAAAATAATCAAGAGATTATAGAAAAGGCACAAAAGCAAATCAAAATGATTCAAACCGAACATATGGTACACTACAATTTACATGTCCACATGTGAGTAAACTAAAAAAATAGCTTAATAAAGGAGAGAATTAGCCAAACCTTTTGCCATTCTGTGTATATAGGTGTACAGTATACAATAGACACAACATTAACCAATCACATCCAAGTGTGCTGATAAAGATGAAGTGCATGTGACTGCCCGCTGCTGTCCATGAAGCAGCAATAATCTCAGCTTATTATGCCTTTATTGCATAGGACACCATAGATAACTTTATTTTCTGAGCAGAGGCTCTGCTGTTTCTCGCAGAAGAGACACGGGCAATGTGAACCTCTGACACGACTGCCTCGCTCATGCCACGCTCAGTGAGGATGTGGGAACACGCATTACAACTTCTTCAAATACCAATGATTGTTGAAGGAGAGTGCCGTCAACAAAACACTGATTTTCTACTGTTTGCAACATGTACAAGGCCCAAAACATTCTCTACGCAATTACATGAAGGAAACTCTTCTAGCTAAGCAAGCTCGATTTTGTGCTATTCGCTAACATTGCTTTCTCCTAATTTCTGCTAAAAACAACATGCCCACACATCATCTGCATTTGGACGGTTGTTTCAGACCACACATCCCAATTTTTTGGGTTAATGTATTTTTGAATCGGTATTTTTAGCAAGCTTGTCGTTAGTAATTACCTCCTAAGACTGTCCCAAATATTATTTTGGTTTATCTTTGCATGTGGAATAGACGTGATCTGGAAAAGCACTTGAGATTGGGAGCTTTTCTATCTCTTGTACTTTCTTCAGCTATAATCAGAACTTACAGAAGCAAGAAACCACAGAAATGACTGGGCCACAGAGGATTCATTTGCAAGGCCAGACCCTGTCCAATAACTATCTTGTATGGCACAGAACAGACCTTCATGAAAATGGTATTTTATGCCAAAAAAAAGCAGTTTTAATGTTGATACCTTGACTCATTTTTTATCTTTTTTACAACTGTCAAGTGAATTTTGAGCCCCATGTTATAACAGCTAACCTAGGTACCCTAGACCAGTGGTTGTCAATTGGTGGGTCATGACCCAAAAAGGGGTTGCAAACACTTAATATTGAAGACAAATTAAACTGCCATTAAATGCAAATTACCTTCACCCATGATATCAAAATGGATGTTTTGTGGCTTTTAGTTTCATAAATGAATGGCTTTGGCTAATTAATAAAAAAGACGAACCCTTCGATATGTCCTGCCCCAACATCTTGTTTCAATTAGAAAAACATCAAAACAGAAATTAAAACGGTGCTAGTCTTTAAGGATATTTTTTTGTTTGCTTCCATACTATAAAAAAATTCTGGTACTTTATTGAGTAGCTATTTGATCTCCAATGTAAAATCTGGGCCTTGAGGCAAAAATGAACATTAAAATGTCTGTAGAGTAAAGTCAAACTTTTCATTACTCACTCTCACAGAGTCGCCTCCTCAACCTGCCCCTGATCTTGTCAATGGCATCAAAGTCTGTCACATGGAACACATGAGCATTTTTTGGCTTCTCCCTCCACCTCCCCAGCACCACTTGTCTAGGTCTGATCTGTTTGTTCAGTAGAAGCGGCATACTTCTCTGTGAGTAGCAGCAGCGCACAGGGTATTTGCAACAGCAGCACCATATTTACTCATATCAAGTAGCAGCAGCAGCAGCTGCATGTATATAGCAGCTCTTGTCTGCCAAGACCAAGCCCATACCATGTCATATATAAATATATGTACACTACTCCAAGAGTTGTCCTAACTGAACTGTGTTTAGCCACAGATTTATGAAGTTTGTACTTCTGTTAGTGTACCATGGATCACTTTGAGTATATGCATGGACTGCATTTTACAAACTCTAAACCAGTGGTTCTCAAATAGTGGTCAGGATCACGACCCAAATATGGGTCACAGGACTTTTCTGATAGTGACTCTAGCAGCAGGGGAAAATTTTGCTAATTGCAACTAACCTTATTAATGTATACTGTAGATAGGATAGAAAAATAACTAGGTTCATCAGCTTGTAAAAGTAGAGAAAAAATGCTTCCAGTATCTTTTGTTGTTGATATCTAAAGGCCAAAATATTCTTCGATTTTCCGTGCCAGTATGCCTCACGCATAGTGCGCATGGTGCAAACTTCAGCACTATACATGTAGCCACCTGTAAGGGCTTTGTTTGCATATGGCAGAGCATGGCAGATGCCATCCGCTAGCATGCAGACAAAACCAGGGATATACAGTGAGGAAAATAAGTATTTGAACACCCTGCTATTTTGCAAGTTCTCCCACTTAGAAATCATGGAGGGGTCTGAAATTGTCATCGTAGGTGCATGTCCACTGTGAGAGACAAAATCAAAAAAAAAAATCCAGAAATCACAATGTATAATTTTTTAACTATTTATTTGTATGATACAGCTGCAAATAAGTATTTGAACACCTGAGAAAATCAATGTTAATATTTGGTACAGTAGCCTTTGTTTGCAATTACAGAGGTCAAACGTTTCCTGTAGTTTTTCACCAGGTTTGCACACACTGCAGGAGGGATTTTGGCCCACTCCTCCACACAGATCTTCTCTAGATCAGTCAGGTTTCTGGGCTGTCAGCTGAGAAACACGGAGTTTGAGCTCCCTCCAAAGATTCTCTATTGGGTTTAGGTCTGGAGACTGGCTAGGCCACGCCAGAACCTTGATATGCTTCTTACAGAGCCACTTCTTGGTTATCCTGGCTATGTGCTTCGGGTCATTGTCATGTTGGAAGACCCAGCCTCGACCCATCTTCAATGCTCTAACTGAGGGAAGGAGGTTGTTCCCCAAAATCACGCTAATACATGGCCCGGTCATCCTCTCCTTAATACAGTGCAGTCAGCCCTGTCCCATGTGCAGAAAAACACCCCCAAAGCATGATGCTACCACCCCCATGCTTCACAGTAGGGATGGTGTTCTTGGGATGGTACTCATCATTCTTCTTCCTCCAAACACGGTTAGTGGAATTATGACCAAAAAGTTATATTTTGGTCTCATCTGACCACATGACTTTCTCCCATGACTCCTCTGGATCATCCAAATGGTCAAACTTAAGACGGGCCAAATTGGCAAACTTAAGACGGGCCTTGACATGTGCTGGTTTAAGCAGGGGAACCTTCCGTGCCATGCATGATTTCAAACCATGGCGTCTTAGTGTATTACCAACAGTAACCTTGGAAGCGGTGGTCCCAGCTCTTTTCAGGTCATTGACCAGCTCCTCCCGTGTAGTTCTGGGCTGATTTCTCACCTTTCTTAGGATCATTGAGACCCCACGAGGTGAGATCTTGCATGGAGCCCCAGTCCGAGGGAGATTGACAGTCATGTTTAGCTTCTTCCATTTTCTAATGATTGCTCCAACAGTGGACCTTTTTTCACCAAGCTGCTTGGCAATTTCCCGTAGCCCTTTCCAGCCTTGTGGAGGTGTACAATTTTGTCTCTAGTGTCTTTGGACAGCTCTTTGGTCTTGGCCATGTTAGTAGTTGGATTCTTACTGATTGTATGGGGTGGACAGGTGTCTTTATGCAGCTAACGACCTCAAACAGGTGCATCTAATTTAGGATAATAAATGGAGTGGAGGTGGACATTTTAAAGGCAGACTAACAGGTCTTTGAGGGTCAGAATTCTAGCTGATAGACTGGTGTTCAAATACTTATTTGCAGCTGTATCATACAAATAAATAGTTAAAAAATAATATATTGTGATTTCTGGATTTTTTTTTTTGATTATGTCTCTCACAGTGGACATGCACCTACGATGACAATTTCAGACCCCTCCATGATTTCCAAGTGGGAGAACTTGCAAAATAGCAGGGTGTTCAAATACTTATTTTCCTCACTGTATATACACCTCGTTAAGATGCTCATTGAAGATAATTATTTACAGAACAGACGTAAATCTGAACATGACATAGTCAGGAAGGGTCCATCAAAAGCGATGATTTATGGCAGCAGGAGGTAACTAATGAGCTCTGTTTTCATTATAATGGTGACTTCTCTAATTGGATCCACTTCAGGAATTTGGGTAGTATAGTTCCTTACCTGGTTTTTGGAAATTAAATCTTTTAGATCGAGTTGGACTGCAGAAATTGCATTCAGCAAGCATTAAGGCTTTTAAATAGCCTTAATTTTTAAATTGCAATGTTCTAATGGGATGTTAGTGTTCCCCAATTTTAGTTTTTGGAGAAATGCCACCACTGATTCACATGCTACAAGAATATACATTGTTTTTTAGATTGCTTTTGTTTGCTTTAATTATTGATACCCAAAAGCATGAAACCATACAAATTTAAAAGACATTTGGAAACTGTTCAATGTTTGATTTTATGAACATTTTTGGTTTACTTTTCTACAATAAACAAATTTGGTACTGTGTTGGGTCACCACTTGATGTCTGATGTAAAATCTGGGTCCTGAAGCAATAGCAGTTCAGAGTCACTGGTCTAAACTATGATTATGTCATGTGCAAAACTCCAGTCAACTGCACACACATTAAAATACAAGACAAAATACAAGGTAAAATTAGAAACTCTGAATTCCAAGCTTCAAACTAAAGTTAAACTATGACAATGATTAGTGGTTATGTAAACTGTATATTTAGGTTAGTAGCCAATGTGAACTTGTGCGACCATACCTGCCCTTTGTCCTTCAGCGCCACCTCCATACAACGCCAAAGCCAGTATGGTCAGGACCAAAATGATCCTGAAGCCAAATCGAAACTCCATCTCCCTGTCCGCTATAGTTCACTGATATTTCTGCTAACAAGCGATTGTGATGATCATCAAGTTGCTACACCTGTTAAGACATGACAACAAATAAGGTGATCAGTCACAAGAATTTGGAGCAGAGTTATTTCAAACGATAAATCAAGCAAGGGGTATGATTCATGTTGTTTGGGTGCTGGACATATGTCTTTCTGATGTACTGCAGGTACAGCTCACATTAATCCTGATATTTACTGTCCAAGTCACCGTTTTAGTTTAGACTTTAATTAGATGAGGCACACTCAATCACGATTGACCAAATGGACACTTCTAGAAATGAAGATGCTCTACATTTGATAAATGTCTTAACTTAAGGTGATATTAGGTAAGTATTGTTAAGTGCTTGCTAATGAAATATCAGACACTCTCATCGATGCTAATGTTAGCAAGTGCTAGCAGGAATGAGAGGTAATATAGACTGAGGCAGAAAAATGGGCTGTAAAGCTGTGAGAGCAACACAATTTGACCAAAAAATAGCAAGTTGAAAACTAATCACACTACTAAAAATGTTATATTAGTGTTGCTACTTTTGGGGAGCTAGGTACTCTCCAATACAGCATAAAAATGTTCTATAATCAACACAGAATGAAAAAATAAAGGTATGGGGGTAGTGCATATATATATATATATATATATATATATATATATATATATATATATATATATATATACATAAAAATCATTATAAACCCAGAAATGACAAAGTTTTATGATGCAATTGTAATTCATTCCCCCACTGGCTAAACTAGACGTTTAGCCACTGGCAAGTAACCCTCCTCTGGCAGAGCTGAACTGATGTTTTGCTGTAAATAGGGTGTTCTTATGATTTAGCTGAGTACAGTAGGCCCCAGGGAGCACATTGTCAGAGACTGAGAAAAATACGTAGAGAAGTATTGAATTATGGTTCAGAGAGCCTTGATGATGTGGCATTCTTTCCTCACAGTCACTTTAAAACAACAAAGTTCTCTCACTTTCAGGTGGATGCAAGTGCTGTTCTTCTGAAGAACCTTCCCGAAGGACAATCATGAGGAACTGCAGTTGCATTAATAGGGTTAAAATGGGAAATTTAGCAAAAAAAACTAGCAAAACATTGAAGTGGTATTTGTTCACTTGGTAGCTGCTTTTATTCAAAGCAACTTACAGTGAATTCAAGGTATATATTTTTCCCTGGGAATCAAACCCATGTCCTTGGTATTGGTAGCATCATGATTTACCATATGAGCTACAGAATCACCACAAATGGGAAAATTATTTTGTGAGATACTGAAAGTTATGTTAAAGAAACCATAAAGCTGAAATATCTAGAAATAGGAATAGCGTCCATTTTTTTTATCTGTCGGGCCAACACAATAATGGCCCTATTCCTCTTGGGCTGGCGCCTGCCTTTTTCTTTCATTTAATCTGGTGGGTCTTTCCTTGTTGCCTTCCATAACTCATTTCTTTTCTTTTCTTCATGACTCAAGGTGTGCTCTATTATTATAAGACCCAGAAACCCCTACTTGCTCTTTGCGTTCAGTCTTAAATGTCCACAGTATCTCTCAGCGTGGTAATTTCTTTGAACTATGTGGCCAGAGCAGGTTTTCTTATGTCTTTGAGGCAGCAAAAGCATCAATTTTATTTGTGCGTGAAGAAACATCTGAGCATTTATTATCAGTAAATACATTTTATATGGGCCTTTACTGTCCCTGATAATAATTCTCTCCTGTAACTTTTAATTCAGATAAGTTTGTTAAGAAGTTAACTGTTGCTTCTATTTGAAAATAAAGAGAACAAACACTATGTATAAATATGTGTAACAGTAGCCAGCTGGTACGTGATACCTTTGCAGTGTGTAAACCTCACTCTCCTGGCCTTAAGAGATGCTCTAGCGACCAAGGCTAGGGGCCATAGCTTTTATAGCCTCCTTGCTAGCGCTTCCGCCTCCCAAGCCAGGGATCGACAAATCAAGTACCGCTCTGGGCAGATCGAGTAGGACTGGTGACACTTATGCAGTGACCCGGATGAGAGTGAGGTTTAGGGGCATGAATGTAATGGTAGCCAGATGGTACTTGATAGTGATAGTCTTACGAGATGCACTAGCAACCAAGGCCATGGGCAATGGCTTTTATATCCTCCTTGCTAGCGCATCTGCCTCCCATGCCGGGGATCACCAGTTCGAATCCCTATCGGGGCAGGTTGAGTAAGACACTGGTGCCATGACCTGAATGGGAGTGAGGTTTAGGGGGGTGAGTGTAACGGTAGCCAGCTAGTACGTGATAGCTGTACATTGTGTAAACCTCACTCTCCTGGCCTTAAGAGATGCAATAGCGACCAAGGCTAGGGGCCATGGCTTTCTTTACTAGCGCGTCCAACTCCCATGGTGGGGATTGCAGGTTCGAATCCTGCCTGGGCGGGTCAAGTAGAACTAGTGATATACTGTATGTACAAGACCTTAAGATTGTTACAATATCTCTTTGCTCAGTGGGCATCAAAGTTTAGAGTAGCAAAGGCTTCTGAGTAAATATGGCTTGAATGCAAGAGACCTCAATCAGTCCTGTTTTCTAGCAGACAATCCAATTGTCCAGAGTATTAAATTGTCCAGGGCTCATTGTTATTAAGCTCTTATTAAGACATTAATTAGCTTATTAAGATCCGTGGTCAAGCTGTTAGGTTAAATGACCTGCTTCTTTTTAAACAATTTGATGCATGCTTTTCTTCAAAAGAAGACTGAAAAGGAAAATTTGTTTCACCACAGAAATATAAATGCTTGTGGAAGTGAACACCCAGTTCTATTTTCAGCCCTGCTGTTTAGTGCTATATTTGTCAGGTTTTTTATTTATTTATTTTTTATAAAAAAAAATGAAATCATGAAGTCCTAGAAGATTAACATGCCTTTAAAATCTGACTTATTAACCTTTCATTTTATAATATTGTCAGCTCTGCAAACTCTCTGTTACCAGCCTTAAAACCAACACCAACCTTATTAGCCATACAATCTAACCTTCTATTATTTTGTTATCTGCCCTACAACTTACTGTACAACCAACCCTACAACCAAACCCTACAACCTTTCGATTACCAGTCCTAAAATGTACAACATAACCCTCCAACCCTTTGGTTATCAGCCAGCCATACAACCTACTAACTTTTGGTTTCTAGTAGAGGTCAACCCTATATAGCTTAATATCTGTTATATAATTTTATATAAACATTTAGCAATTTTCCAAACTATCAAAACAAAATGCAAATGTGTGCATATTTTGAATTGTCTACTGGTATGTTTTGCTAATGTCCACGTTTGTAGATTCTTAAACCCTAAGTGGGGATATCTCAGCTAATGCACTCTGGGCCCTGCTAGGGGCCAAACTCCAAAACGCTGCTAAACAATCAGATTGGGAACAAACTGCAGATGAACAAACCAGTACTTACTCTATCTGAAATGAAAAAACCAGCCATTCTTTTTCTTAAGTTCTCCAAAAAAAACGAAAGTGTAAGAAAATGGTTCTCAACTGGTGGGTCATGACCCAAAAATGGGTTGCAGGTTGGTTGTGAAAGAATAAGCAACTTTTTAGGGAGGACACAAAGTTTCCCATATCCTTTGTTGTTGACATCAAAGGCTATGTCTCAATCAAACTCTACATTTGGGCACAAATTCATCTGACACAAAATTGGGCAAATGCCAACATGAACAGGTTGCATGACATGCTCTAATCCTCAAAATCCACGAGAGCAACATAAAGGAAAAGACATTAAAGACCCAGTAATTACCCAGACTACATAAAATATGTGTTTACTTGCAACAGCGATAAACATGGTGTGAGCCTATCGCATCGTATTTTGTTTAGGGAATTATTGTCTTTGCGTCAAAAAAAGTAAATGTGTCCAAAGCTGCAGAAACACTCATCACCATATGAATGATAAACCTTCCCTCTTACCCGTGTTTCTTGCCTGCTGTAGCAAGATCTTCCTATACCTCCTCCAGAAACTCATACACACCTCACACACATGCACCTCAGCCAGGTATCAAGGTACCATTCTCCTACAAAGTTCCAGTTAAGCTTGTATATAGGTGTGATAAATTCACACACACACACTCACACACAAAGTAATCCTCAGTGAGATGCACACTGTTGTCCTGTGATGTGGAGTCTGCTCTCCTCTCCTGGGAAGTGAGAGGAAGCAGGAACCGCTCCTCTAAGTGTTGTGTTTCAGTGGGGACGCGATGGCTGCCCTGCCCAGCTCAGTCACATAAAATAGGGTTCTGACAGACTGTGCCAATTATAGAGCAACTTTTCGGGATATTTTTGATGCTTTCTTCCTTGTCATCTCTCTATTTTACTCTCACACCAGTTCTTCTCTCTCTCTCTCTCGCTCCTCTTGTTTCCATGGCTATAAAGATACAGTATGTCCTCTCTCTCCAGGCCAGTATAACTGATGGGTGTGTGTTAGCTGTTAACTTTGTGTCAATAGTGAGTGTTCACAGAGTGAAGATAGTGCCAGAGATCAGACAGAGTTAATGGGTGAGTTAAACCAGATTTGTGTGTGTGTGTGTGTGTGTGTGCGCGTTTTTGTGATATACCAGGACAATTTTGTAAGTTATAAACTGGTAATCACAAGGGTATTATGCTATAAATGTGCTTTATGAGGACATAGACTAGTGTCCCCATATTTCAAATCGCTTAAAAATCATACTAAACAATGTTTTATTGAAAATGTAAAAATGCAGAAAGTTTCCTGTGATGATTAGGGTTAGGGGTTATGTTAGGTTTAGGGGATAGAATCTATAGTTTGCACGGTATAAAAATCATTATGTCTATGGAAAGTCCTCATAAGGATAGGAAAACAAACGTGTGTGTGTGTGTGTGTGTGTGTGTGTGTGTGTGTGTGTGTGTGTGTGTGTGTGTGTGTGTGTGTGTGTGTGTGTGTGTGTGTGTGAGCGTGTATTTATCACTTTGTGGGGACCAAATGTCCCCATAAGGATAGTAAAACCGAAATTTTTGACCTTGTGGGGACATTTTGTGGGTCCCCATGAGGAAAACAGCTTATAAATCATACTAAATTATGTTTTTGAAAATGTAAAAATGCAGAAAGTTTTCTGTGAGGGTTAGGTTTAGGGGTAGGGTTAGGTTTAGGGGATAGAATATAAAGTTTGTACAGTATAAAAATCATTATGTCTATGGAAAGTCCCCATAAAACATGGAAACACAACATGTGTGTGTGTGTGTGTGTGTGTGTGTGTGTGTGTGTGTGTGTGTGTGTGGTGGGATAATTCAGGTTGTGTTTTTGAATGGGTATGTTAAACCAGTTTAAAAGGATAGTTTCCATAAATTGGATTCTCGAACCAAAATCAAATCACTTAACTGTCACTCAACCATATACAGAAGTGCAACAGTGGTTGAAAGTCTTGTGTGCAGTTCCGAGCAACATTGCAGTCATGACAGTGATGAGACATATACCAATCTACAATAAACATCGGATTTACACAACACACTTTATGAAAGTAATATTTTCATAATTACTCACAAAACAATATACAAATAATAATATACAATGTACAGTAAACAATATACACAATAAAGAATACACAATATACAATAAAAATAAACAGTAGGTTGTATAGTGTTGTATTGACATTCAGGCTGTCGGTTGATAGCTAGTTGCCAGTGTGTTGTTAAGAGAAAATATAATTTATGACAGTCCAGCGTGAGATTAATAAAGTGCAGTGCTGATGTATATTATCGTGAGAGATCATGTAGATTTACACTCTACAATATCAGGAAGATAAGACCTTTCCTCTCTGTACATGCCACACAACTGCTCGTTCAGTCACTTGTCATAACTAGACTGGACTACTGTAACGCTCTCATTGCAGGCCTTCCTGCATGTTCAATTAGACCTCTCCAAATGATCCAGAATGCAGCAGCACGTCTGGTCTTTAATGAACCAAAGAGAGCACATGTTACACCACTCTTTGTCTCTGTCCACTGGCTGCCGGTTGATGCACGTACTAAATTCAAGGCCCTGATGCTGGCATACAAAACAGTCACTGGGTCTGCTCCAGCATACCTAAAATAATTTATGCAGATTTACACTCCCATCAGAAGCCTGCGGTCGGCTAAGGAACGTCGCCTTGTTGTACCAACACAAAGAGGCACCAAAACACTTTCCCGGACTTTCAGTTTCATCATACCACATTGGTGGAATGACCTTCCCAACTCCATCCGGGAAGCTGACTCACTCTCTATCTTCAAAAACGGCTAAAAAGACATCTTTTCCAAGAGCACTTAACCAGTCACTAAAAACGAAAAAATAATTGTTGCACTTAAATCTGTTTTGTATACTATTCTGATGCTAGTGAAACTTTGTAGTATGGCACTTTTAGTACAAATGTCTCCTTAAGATGATTCGCTTATGTTTTTCTCTTTTGTAAGTTGCTTTGGATAAAAGCGTCTGCCAAATGAATAAATGTAAATGAAGATCAAGAGTTCAAAAGTCTGATTGCTTGGGGGAAGAATCTGTCGTGAAGTCGGCTGGTGCGGATCCTGATGCTGCAATACCACCTGTCTGATGGTAGCAGTGAGAGCAGCCTATGACTCGGGTGGCTGGAGTCTATGATGATTCTCTGAGCTTTTCTCACACACCGCTGGTGTAGCTCTCCTGGAGGCAGGGAAGCTCTCCTCCTATGATGAGTCTGGCAGTTCGCACTACACTTTGCAGGGCTTTGTGGTTGAGGCTGGTGCTGTTGCCATTCCAGGCAGTGATGCAGCCAGTCAGGATGCTCTCTACAATGCTGGTGTAGAACCGTGTGAGGATGTGGTGGTTCATTCCAAACTTCCTCAGCCGTCTCAGGAAGAAGAGGCACTGGTGAGCCTTCTTCACAACAGCCTCAGTGTGGACGGACCATGTGAGTTCCTCAGTGATGTGGACACAGAGGAACTTGAAGCTGCTGACTCTCTCCACCGGTGCTCCATTGATGGTGATTGAGCTGTGTTCTCTGTCTTTTCTCCTGTAGTCCACCACAAGATCCTTGGTCATATGTGTTTGTGTTTGTGTCCTTTTATTTAATTCAATATTATTTATATTGTCAAGCCAGTTCTCGCCTCCTCCTTTCCATTAGTCCCTTACACCCCCTTAATGAAAATCTGTTTTATTGTCGTCCCAACATGTATAATTACATATTATATTTATTAATAGGGATTCCCTAGGGATAAAGAAATTATACAACTTGTAGGGAAGATGCAGTACCTAGTGAAGCAGGTGGGGAAGATGGAGAACAGTAAGGGGCAAAGGGCAATATTTTGGTCAAATTAATATTTAACTACATTTTCAATTTACAGACAGACAGACAGACAGACAGACAGATAGATAGATAGATAGATAGATAACAAGAAATAAGCTCCAGAGAAAAAGGATTTTCTGGATCTATTTCTGTCCTCTAGGGGGCGAGTGTTGCCGTAGGCCATGCTAACTTTAGCACAGGGCAAAGTCCAGGACTGGACAACTGATGGATTGGCACAGATGCAAAAGAAGAGTGACAAGGAAGAAAAGTGACTTCACTGAATATATGAGAAGTTGTGGGTGTAAAGGTCAGAGTTTCCTTTGATTTGAAGTGAGCATAGAGGTCTTAAAGTGATGGTACATCCAATTGTTCATACAAATGTATGTCATAATTTACTTGCTCTCACGTTGTTCCAAAACCTGACTTTCTATCTTCTGTGGAATACAAAAGGATATGTTCAGCAGAATGGTCAGTCTTAGTTGTCATTCACTTTCAGCCATTCTTTGGCATTTTTAGGTACATATGACAGTTGCCACTTTAACCGAATGCTACCCTGCGTCCACATGTGTGGACGTTGTATCTTGGCTTGAATAACTTTCGACATTAACAATTGTCGCTTTGTCATCATGTTGGCATGCTGCGACTCCACCTCTAGGAGGAATTCTAAAGGAGTGAGTTTGAGAGGGCATCTTGGGGGCAAATTCTCAGCCACCTTCTCTCTCACTAAGGGTTGAGGGGGGACTCTGGGCTGATCCAGCATGAGGACGAAGATGAGGAAGAACCAGCATGGTTAAGAGTCCTTAGCATGGATGGAGGGCATGGTGTGCACGAGAGATGATTTTATGCCTCCATATGAATGCCACAGCCATCATCATATTTTTAGCTTAGCAGGCCAACCCCTCCTGGGTCAGGAACACACACAAACATGCACAGACAAATGTAAGATTTACTTAAACATTATTTTAGGATTTATGTTTTTTTATTATTATTATTAAAGTCATGAAAATTCACACCACAGTTTAATTTCCAGCACATCTCAATTGCTATATTTGTGCAGCAGAATTTTGTGGTGGAAACAACGGTGATGGAGATGACATTTACAATGTTTCATATAATATGTATGTAGGTACTGTATGTATGTACACTCCTGGGCAAAAAAAATGGGCTAATCTCAAAATGTTTAAACATGCTTTTATTATGTATATATATATATATATATATATACAACAGTTAGTTCCGGTCCTCGAATCTGATTGGACGAGAGACGTTCCATGAGCACTGATGGTCTGACAGCATCAGTACTCTAACGCTTCACTGTGTGTGTATCACTCCGCTTGTGTTCGTGCCATTCTAAACTAAAGTGTAAGAGTAGTGCAGATGTGTTAATAGCTACTGTTTTTCTTTCTTTTTTTTATTACATATGTTAGCCAGCAGGTGGTGGCAAAAGATAATTTTTGTGTGTAATATGAGGCAGTTAGGTGACGTGAAGTGAATCCGTGTCCCCCATTTACATGCACAGCTCTTTGTGATCGCTTGTATTACTACTACACTACTAAAGCTAGGAAATAGCTTTAAACGGCTTTAAACGAACAACTTCAGCATTACAGCTCATCACAGCTGAGAGACACAACATACTGATTAATTACACAATGGGTGCTGTTTAAAATGGCAGAGGACATTGCGGTTTCTGTAGTGATTGACTTTTGCGCACTGGCTACCGTGAAACAGGAAGAAATACCCCCCGCTTGGACACTTTTTTTCCACTGAGAAAGCTGATCTTCAGAAAGCTGACAGAATCTCTACTTGGTTGTGGCAACAGGTGATCGCACTCTCTCTCTCTCTCTCTCTCTCACACACACACACACTCATCCATCCTTGTTTATCCAATAACTTGTTAGAAACAGCACAAGCCTTGATATTATTTCTGAAATTACATTTTTGAATTACTAACGGAGGTTTGGACGCATCATTTGTTTTGAACCAGCAATGGCAGATTCTGATCAGTCGCGTAATAAAGTAGTTCCATGCACAAAAGCATTTTTATGACCGTACTCAGTTTTTCCTAATTTTTAAAAATGTACTTGTTCATTGAACTGTTGTATATAAGCAATATCACACGAGCAATCATGCTATATGGCCCTACATCAGCACTGATGTGATTCGGTAGCAGGCACGAGGCCACAGGCCGAAGTAGGGCCATATCACACTTTTGCTCGAGTGATATTGCTTAAATATATAATTGTGTGAAAACCCCAGGAGATCAGCAGTAACAGAAATACTCAAACCAGCCCGTCTGGCACCAACAATTATTCATGTGATTATCTAATCAGCTAATCGTGTGGCAGCAGTGCAGTGCATAAAATCATGTAGATACGGGTCGGGAGCTTCAGTTAATGTTCACATCAACCACCAAAATGGGGAAAAAATGTGATCTCAGTAATTTGGACCGTGGCATGTTTGTTGGTGCCAGTTTGGCAGCTTGAGGGGGACCTACACAATATTAGGGAGGTGGTTTTAATGTTGTGGCTGATCGGTATGTATATATATATATATATATATATATATATATATATATATATATATATATATACACTGTAAATACACACACACAAACATTAAAAAATACAATAGTTCAGAAAAGTGAATTTAGTGTCAAGAAAAGATCTGGCATTTGTGAAATAAACAATAAATATTTTTGCCTTGTGATGAATGAATGTTGATATTTCTCTTAATGAACTTTACAATTTCAGACATATAGAACAGCCACAGAATAGAATAGAATAGAATAGAATAGAATAGAATAGAATGAAGATTCATATACCTACAACTGATGCCATAATTTTCTGCTTGGGTTTTTGCCCAATCATCAGACTGCCTGTGTGTTTGTGTTTTCCTGCATGAGACAGTGAGGAGAGAGAGAGAGAGAGAGAGAGAGAGAGAGAGAGACTAACAGACAAACACAGTGATTAACATTAATATCATTATTAGGATACACACACACACACACACACACACACACACACACACATGGCCTTTTCTTCTTACATTGCCACCAGATGGCGCTCGAGACTGTAACAGGCAGTGCAATACTGCAGATGTTGTTGACTTTAGTTTGACAGATTGCTTGCTCTATTGCTCATTTGTAAGTCACTTTGGATAAAAGCATCTGCGAAATGAATAAATGTAAATGTAACCACTTACAAATCAGCATAACACTGAAAAGTAAAGAAAGTAGTCAAACTGTTTTCCACTTTTAGCAATATTCCGGGTTCAATTCATGTTAAACTCAATCGACAGCATTTGTGGAATAATTTTGACATACATAAATACTAATAGTAATTTATGGTCTGTTGTAATCCCATTTGAATTTACAACATTTATGTCAGGGTAAGACAGTTTCTTGCTGGTATGGTGTACAGTACACTACTAAAACAACCAAAACTTGATTTTAAATATTTATTTAAATGAATAGATTTCATTAACTGTTCTTTTAATTACTTGTAATGGGTAACACTTTATAATTGCTCTAATTAATTAACTATTACATACATTACCTTATACATAATAAATTGTTAATTGTTAAAAAGTTCACGTTAACACGTTATCTTATATTACGAAAAACAATACATCATAATTAATGGATATTCATTTTATTTGTGCACTAAAATGTTCTTTTCTTTGCATTGTGAATTAGCTTTTATTAATAAATGTAAATGTAGATTTTTTGATATCTCAAGAAAAAAGGCACCACTTACAGCAGTATAATGCAGGAAAAAAAATGGCATTTGATACGATTATGCAACTTGTTCAGCATCGGCAAAGAGTATTAAAAACTAGCATGGGTGTAGTGACACTAAGTATTTTCCCAAAGTTTAATAGCATAAGTTTGAAATTAAATGCATTAATATTTTCAGGTGTAACAGCGAAGTAACTAAATACAGCGCAAACTATGGGGACTCCAGCGCTGCTGGAGCATCAGCATCTCCCTGTAGATACTAGAAATGTCTCGCACCTTGTTGAAATGGAAAATATGATTGGTTAGAACATTTAAAATCATGTCTGAAATGAACGATCTGATTGGTTGCTCAAATTATAGATTTGACAAGTCGTTTAGGACATCTACTTTATGCATGAGAGGAGTAATTTTCCCAACAATTATTTACAGATTGTTTCACTTTTAATAGACTTTATCACAATTCCAGTGGGTCAGAAGTTTATATACACTAAGTCAAATGTGCCTTTAAGCAGCTTGGAAAACTCCAGAAAAGGATGTCAAGCCTTTACACAATTAGCTTCTGATTGGAGGTGTACTTGTTGATGTATTTTAAGGCCTACCTTCAAACTTAGTGCCTCTTTGCTTGACATCAAGGGAAAATCAAAATAAATCAATTTGGAAATTGCTCCCAAGGATGAGCCAGACTTGTGGAGGTCCACATTTCTTTTCTGTGGACCTCCACAAGTCTGGTTCATCCTTGGGAGCAGTTCCCAAATGCCTGAAGGTACCACGTTCATCTGTACAAACAATAGTACACAAGTATAAACACCATGAGACCTCGCTGCCATAATACCGCTCAGGAAGGAGACTCATTCTGTCTCCTGAAGATGAACGTAGTTTGCTGCAAAAAGTGCAAATCAATCCCAGAACAACAGCAAAGGACCTTGTGAAGATGCTGGAGGAAACCGGTAGACAAGTATCTATATCCACAGTAAAATGAGTCCTATATTGACATAACCTGAAAGGCTGCTCAGCAAGGACGAAGCCACTGCTCCAAAACCACCATAAAAAAGCCAGACTACAGTTTGTAAGTGCACATGGGGACAAAGATCTTTTTGGAGAAATTTCCGCTGGTCTGATGAAACAAAAAAGTAACTGTTTGGCCATAATGCCAATGTTTTGTTTGGAGGAAAAAGGGTGAGGCTTGCAAGCCGAAGAACACCATCCCAACCATGAAGCATGAGGATGTTATGGGGTGCTTTGCTGATGCACTTCGCAAAATAGATGGCATCGTGGGAAAGGAAAATTATGTGGATAAATTGAAGCAACATCTCAAGACATCAGACAGGAAGTTAAAGCTCAGTCGTAAATGGGTCTACCAAATGGACAACGACCCCAAGAATACCTCCAAAATCATGGCAAAATGGCTTAAGGTCCACAAATTCAAGGTATTGGAGTGGCCATCACAAAGACCTGACCTCAATCCGATAGAAAATTGTAGGGCAGAACTGAAAAAGCGTGTACGAGCAAGGAGGCCTACAAACCTGACTCAGTTACACCAGTTCAGTCTGGAGGAATGGGACAAAACTCCAGCAACTGATTGTGGAAGCTTGTGGAAGTGTACCCAAAATTTGTATATTATTGTTGCTCCATCAGAATTTGATAAAAAATAAACAGATTTTAACAAAACAAAAAAACACATTGAGACAAGAAAAAACACATTAGCCACATTGTACCCTGTTTTGACTGATATCTTTAAAATGATGTAGTAGACATAAGATGAAGACCTGTCATATCAGCAATCTCGAATAGGCTGTTTCATTCCTACAAATTGGGGTTTTGTGGCTTTAAATCGAAATGTATTTATTTGATTTTTTTCTATGTAATGAAAGTGAATGGATACTTAAGAAAGTAAGTTGGGAATTAATCATAATGAGGGTAAGTAAATGATGACTGAATGTTCATTTTTAAGTGAACAATCCCATTAAATCAGCACTTGTTGAAATGATAAGCAAGTAAACGATCCAAGATTTAAATGTTTTTCACTCTATTTGTGTGGCAGAATGAGATATCTAGTCACTTAATCTTTTCTCAAAGACCTCGTCATCAACCTGAAATCCTCTTCTTCCATGCTAGGGCTGATGGGATTATATGTAGGATGCCAGTATTGAGTGAGCCCTGATCTTAGTGACCCAAACCAGGGTAATTGCTATCGTAATCCAGGCCTGAGCCAAAGCACCTCAAGGGGTGTGACAGTTGGAAAACAGGCTGCCTATTTACACACACGTCACACAGAAATCTTTGAACCCCGGAATTGGTTTCAAAAGGGCAACGGGCTTAACGAGCATCAGCCCCGCTCAGCCTCTCAAATCTGATGAAGAATTGTAACAATCTGCCTGAAACCTTCAGACCGACAAGGAAACCAAATCCATCTGTCCATTTAAGCCCCACAAAGAAACTAGTGAGAAACTAGTTATAACAGCTTCATTTCACAGCCATCGCAGTCGGGAATGAGACAAATAAACTGAATATTTAAGTGTTTTGCTGATTTCCAAATATGAATGAACAAGAATGGAAAGTTTCCATCTTGAAAGGGATAGTTCACCTGAAATGAAAATTCTCTCATCATTTACTCACCCTCATGCCATCTCAGATGTGTATGACTTTCTTTCTTCTGCAGAACACAAATTAAGATTTTTAGAAGAATATTTCAGTGCTGTAGGTCCTCACAACAGGGGCGGACTGGGCATATGGAGCACCAGGCGATTTCCCAGTGGGCCTCTGGGTAATTTTGGCCAGCCCGCTGTTGAGCAAGTACTGGCCCGTCTCACAGGTGATGATGACAGACGCCATGGGCTCCAACACACCCGCGTGGGACTCATAACAAAGTGAAACTTTAATAAACTCTGCAAGGCAAGCCAATACAGTGGCTTTTATTTAGAAATCACTTATAAATCGGAGTGCATATCCGTGTGTACATTCAACTTCATACCTCATGTGGACCTGATTATTTGACTACAAAATCTCAGTGGTGTTCGCTGTCCTTTTCTGCATATCGCCGCTCTGTTTTGTGGTCCGTTCTGCATAACGCACCAGCTCATTTTAGCATACCACGGCCCACTCGGCACCTTCCAGGGCCGACCAACTGGGCCGCTTGGTTCTCCCAATGTCCAGTCCACCTTGATCGGCCCCAAAGTGCGCCGGCCCACCGGGAAAATGCCCGGTATGCCAGAATACCAGTCCAACCCTGGCTCTTAATAAACACTAAATGACAAAAAACTACAACAAATACAATAACAGTAGCGTATATAAAATCTGCAAACTGTAAAGCTATGAGCAGTACATAGACATTTGCATAATTTATTCATACCGCAAAGCATTTCTGGGAGCTTAAGCGTGGCTTGCTGAACAACGCTCACCTCTATAAACAGGCAGAGAATAAGCCATGAACAATATTACTTTGTGGCTATTTGAGTCTTTGAGGCTTACTTTGTTTAAAGGATAGCAGAAACAGTGCTGGTCAAAGCCACGGGGCTTTTCCCTATTTCTCATAAATAATCTTGGGAAGGAATTAAAAAGCTGCAGATATAAAGATGCAACAAATCTCACATAGAGGAGCAATTAATCTACAAAATATCTGCAAAGATCCACATTTGAAGAGGTCTGATTATTTTTGTATTTGTTTTACATGTATTAATATTTGTTTATATTCATATATGTACATATTCTGGCCAACTATGTTTTAATTTATTTATAAAATAAACATTTACACACAGTAATGTGTGTAATTGACATGACATTTTAAGCATTGTCATCTGTGACCTGCTGTGACACTTTCTTCATCTAACTATTTTAAACCACATTTTATGAGCTGTGTAGCTATAAATACACATATAATATATTATTATTATATTATAGTTGTTTCCACAACCTCATATTAACTAAGACAATAGTTTATTTGCTCTAGTAGAAAAAAGTTGAAAGGTGATTAAGATCTTTAAAAACTTTGAATAAATGCTGACTTGTCACAGCACCTAAAATACACACATTCCCTTGTACATTTTAATCTAACATCTGTATGTTCGAGAAAACATTCATACATGTTATTTGTCTGATCTATAAAGTACTTATTTTTAGTGCTTTCTCCAAAAAATCAACTCATCACAATTTTATGAAATTTTTGCACTGGTGGGGCCCGTTGTCATGACTAGCAGTCAATAGAAATGTCTTATTTCAACTGATAAGTTTAAAATTGAGCTGGAAAATTAAATCAATGAGCGGTGTGTTACGGTGTTGTGTGTGTCATGTTCACTGTTGTCTTTTGTTTTGTGCTTTTATGATGAGGTTTAGTTTAGTTCCCGTTTCCTGTTTTGGTTGTTGTGGTCCTCTGTAGTTTATTTTTATTATTGGTATTCCCCTGATTGGTTCTCCTTCCCTGATTGTTTCCTCCAGGTGTCCCTCATTCCCTTGTTTGTTCTTTCCTGTATTTAAACCTGGTTCTTTGTTCAGTCATTGTCGATCGTTGTTGAATGTTGATGTTTCGTTGCATGTTCTTCATATTCTCTGTGTTCGTTTGAGGTTTCCCTGACTTTTATGGATGTTTCCCCAACCTGTTTAGCCCCTTTATGTTTTCCTCATTTAGTTTATTTCTTCCCATCGTGGACTTTTCATTTTTTCCTGAGTTTGTTTATGTTTATATGCTTGCCCAATAATGCTGCATTTGGATCCGCACCTCCCGTCTGCCTTCTCCTGACTTCCCTGCATTACAGTGTGTTGTGGGCCGGGTTTGGTGGGCTACTCTGGGCCAGAAAGTCCCAGTCTGCCCCTGCCTCACAATACAACTGAATGGTGACCAAAACTTTGAATCTTCAAAAAGCATATAAAGACAGCATAAAACTCCAGTGGTTAAATCCATTTCTTCTGAAGAGACATGATAGTTGTGGGTGAGAAACAGATCAATATGTAAGTCCTTTTTAATATATATCTTCACCTTTAACCAGCCCCTACCAGTAGGTTCCGATATGCATAAATAATGCTGTGACAGGGCGGAGGGCGGGGCCGGGTCATGATTCTACACACCCAGCCCCTTATCAGAGAATGTTTACGGGCAGCAATCCATCCTATGTGTGTGTTTGTGTTGTTTGGTTTATTTCTTCATTAAACAATTATTTATATTGTCAAGTCGGTTCTCGCCGCCTCCTTTCCCTTGAACTGCTCTACACTGGTGCCGGAACCTGGGAAGGAGGATGGATACCCTGTAGTGGAGTTCTCGCCACCACCATCCACATCAACGGAGCAGCTGCGGCCATCTGCCGGGGGATGGAGGAGCCCGGCCGCCTGGAAGCGGAGGAACGGCCACTGACCGCGGAGGGAGAAGGGGCTCCTAACCGACCGCCTGGAGTGGTCAGGGTCGCTGCCAGGGGTGGAGGAGTCCCATACCAGTCGCTGAAACGTGGCAGGGTCTGAGACCGCCGACCACCAGCGGGGAGGGGCTCACTGCCGACCGCTTGGAGCAGGAGAACCGCTGCCAGGGGCGGGGGAGACCACTTCTGTTCCCCAAGAACGCGGCGGGAGTTCCGTTCACCAGGGGCTGGAGGACTGCCTCCGATCTGCCCGGGAAGGCACGGCTGTCGTCCGTTAGAGGGTGGAGGAGTGGCCGAGGACCCAGCTATGCCATATCGGAGAGCCGATGATTATGTGTTTTGTTTCTTTCTCTCTCTCTCTCCTACTGCTGCTCCGAATTGGCCTTTTGCCTCTCTTTTAAATTTTACAGTTTTTTTGTTGGGGGGTACTGCACGGTTACAGGGAGTACCCCCCTATTTTTCATTATTGTTTCCCTCCCAGATACAGGAAGGCAGGGATGACCTTCCTGCAGATGGGGCATAAGGAACACCCTCCCCCAGGGACTTAAATTAGACTTTTGAGAGTACTTACACCTTTAAGATATGTTTTCAAGGGAATCGTGAAAAAGGGTAGAAAATATAGAGCCTGAAACTCTTAAAAAAGAAAGCCCTTTTTTCCCCAACAAATATGTGGTGAAAGGTGTTTTTTGTTCTTAACCTTCAGAAAATGTTGATAGTCTCAGGATGTCAAACTAAATATTAGATGAGCTGTTTCTCCATTTATATTTATAATCTATATTGTGACAAGGTTCTTGTCTACCCCAAAGGAGGAAGCGGGAGACGGACAATGTTTCAGCTCAAACAAGGTAATATTTATTGCTTTCACACAAATTTTTAGCTCAAAGGAACACAGTCTGGGCATGAATGTGAGAGCACTCTCTCTCCCTTTCGGTCGTGTCGGCCCCCCTCTTATTACTATCTTGGTCATTAGTCACCCAGGGGTGAAGCCTTACCATATTCCCTCTCCCCCAGTCACATGCTCCACCACGACCTTGCCACCACATACAGTACATGTAAGCGCAGCATAGTTCTAGCGGGATAACTAGCAGCTGTACACCATTACACCATTAGCTAGGTAATCCCTAGCCAATCAGATGTAAGCCATTCCTTTATAAGCCTGCTCAAAATCTGCCACGTTGCTGTTTCAGTGTGTTAACACATCAACCTCCACCACCCCACCACCGTCACCAGTTAAATCCCATCCTTTACAGGGGTAGGCTCCTCGCCCCGGTCTCCTATCTCCGGCAGGATATGATGGTTCCAAGTACTACAACTTCGGACTGCCAGACGGGGCTTACGCCAAAGAGAGACATTACATTTCTGTTTTATATTCATTAAATAAATGTCATCTTAATTTCACTCAGTCTGCGGGTCTTCCACCATGGTGCATGGTGTCTGGATCCTGACTTCCCTGTTTGGTTCAGTTTCGGTCTGTTTTGGGATCCGGACACTCATGCTCCATGTTCAGTCTGTTATTGGCATTACGCATTTGTCATCTTGTCAGCATGCACTCACGTCAATCATTTATGTCTGTCTCTCGCAACCACAGACCATGTTGTGCGGAGCTTCGGTGTAAGGTGTCAGGTATATTTGTGGCCGAACTCTCGCACCACTGCCCAGTTCTCTGACCCCTTCCTAGCGGCTGCCGCCTAGTCTACTGCCCTTAATGTCCTTGCTACACTCCTCTCCTCCTCCGTTCCCTCACTAAAACCAGACCACCGGACCCCACCTCTGCACTGAGGCCTCCTCCCAGGTCCCCTGACCTCGCCTCTGCCCTGAGGCCTCCTCCCAGGCCGCCGGACCCCGCCTCCGCACTGAGGCCTCCTCCCAGGTCCCCTGACCTCGCCTCTACCCTGAGGCCTCCTCCCAGGCCGCCTGACCCCACCTCTACTCTGTGGCCTCCTCCCAGGTCGCCTGACCCCACCTCTACCATGAGGCCTCCACCCAGGCCGCCTGACTCCGCCTCTGCCCTAGCTTTTATTTTGATTAAGTCTTATGCATTATGGTGCTCCTTTTCAGTCACTAGTTTCCCTGCGAGGCACAATGTACTCTATGCTGTGATGTACTGACTAACTCTACATTTCTTTGCAGATATTTTATTATACATTTTAATTTATTTGTCCATGTTATTTATATCATATTCTTTGAAATTCTTTGAAAACCAGCATGTTATAATTTGTGCGGTCTGTGTGGGAATTCCTGTATTATGAAGGTCAAACTTTCAATACAATCCCACGATGAATTCAGAACCTGTTATAAAATACATAATAATATAACTTTATAACATAAATTTGCCCTACCTTGAAGTTTATAACAATGATGATAATTCTCTCCAATTGCTTGTCCAGTTCTTAATGGAAATACTGGCCCGACCAAGTAATCAAGGAAGGAAGACGAATGAATTAAAGCTGCTTTAGCGAGCAGCCCCCTCTGATGGACAAAATAAACATCACACAGTAGGCTTTGCTGACAAGTTTCTTGTCATATTTTGAACGCTCTGGAAAACTGTCCCCAGGAAACTGGGACATCTGGTCACCCTAACAAAACACCAAAGAAGACTTTTTTATGTCTGCAGTACATAGGGTTCAAGTATATAATTTTCAGGGTACCAGCTGCACCTACATCTGTGAGTCATCGTTTTCTATAATGAACATCATAAAGAACCAGGGTATTGCACATCTTGATCAGTGTCTCAACAGAGTATAGCCCCAACATCAGAGGTATTGCTTCAGCCAGTCGCTGTGACTTCTCTCATTGAATGGGGAGTAGATGTCAATTAATACAGATACAGTTTGACCCCCATAAAATCTAAGTACGAACAATAACAATATTAATGCTAATAGGTCTAATAATTCAATCTGCAATTATGGAAATTGAAGAGAGGAGATCTCATTTGGATGCAAGCAGGAACATTTTTTATTTTTTTTAAGTTTTCAACAGGAAGTAGTTTTGTGTATCTGTATACAAACAAAATATTCATAACTAATACTCAGAAACATAAAAAAAAATCACAATATTTATGTTGTGACTCTTTTAACAAAAAAAAAAGCAATCAAATCAAAAATAGTAAAAATACTACTACTACTACTACTAATAATAATAATAATAATAATAATAGCACCAGCACAAACACTTTTGTCCTAACATCAAGAGTGGTGGCCCTTGGCTTTGTATTTTTGACAGAATTTGGCCCTTTATAGGTAACCCAGGTCTACGGTAACTCAGATGACCGCTCTCTACCGTTGTGGTGAGAGGTATAGCATCTCAGAATGCTTTTCTGAGATGTGGGATGGCACTGTTTTGGCGGCACGAGGGGGACCTACACTAGGGTGACAAGACCTCCCCATATTCTGGGGACAATACAGGTTTTTGGTGGTCTGTCCCCGACTGGAGATGTCCCCATTTATCCCCAGGGTTCAAAACAGACCGCATACATTTAAAAAAATGCTGGGTTAAAAACAACCCATTTTGGGTTATTTTAGCAACCCAGTGCTGGGTCAAAAAGGGACAAACCCAGCACTGGGTTGCTTTGACCCAGCATGCTGAGTAAAAATTTTTTAACCCAACTCTTTTTTTAAAAATGACTAAACTGCTGGGTTAAAATGAACCCAATTTGGTTGAAAGTTTACACAGAAATCTTGGTCATTAAAACAATACACACACACACACACACACACACACACACACACACACACACAATGAATAGAGTAACACAGGCTATGGTAATAATAAAATGGTAAACATTTATTGACGAGAACACCCTGAAATGTATACAATATGCACAACTAAAAACAGTTTTCAGTGTGTGTGCACGAGTTTGTGCAAATTAAGCGCAAATAAAAAGGATGCAAAATTAACTTTTTGCATTCAAACATACTGTCTAATGTAACACACTACAAGCTGAGCAACAAGCACAGGAAAACGGTCAAAATAATTAATTTTTTGTAGTCATAGTAAAAATATGAATTCTTAAAAAACAATTCATAACAGTTTTTTTGTCCTTGACCTTGGCTCTGCACTGACAAAACATATCAACATATAAAAAAACTAAAAAATATATTAAATGCTTAAGATGAAAACACTGTTTTGAAAAATGTATACCGGATGTGTAGAATGCATTAAATGCAAACATCTACAGCAATATAAGAAGTTTAGACAGATGTATGAGAAATGTATTCTCGCAGAATCCTTGTAGCGGGGATTCATTGCCAGGAAGTCCATACACCACAATCAGTAAAAATTACCACACTGGGGAACACAGTTTGGGGAAATTGACATCTAATGTGTAGAATGCCTTAAAGCAAACATCCACTGCTGCCAGCAATGTGATTTGCTCAAGTGCTTCTCCGTTTATAACAACAAAGGCTTGAAAGCACTGGTTGTTGTCTCCAAGCATCAGGACATATGGAAATTCGGTGGTGTTTTTTGCACGTCGCAGGTACTCAAACATATTGGTACCAATCTGGGAAGAAAAAATAAATAAATAAAACATAATAATCTGTAACTCTGCATCAATGTAAGAAGTATACAACTCTTGAATGTTTGGTCATTACGCTTAAAGCACTCCAGTTTCATTGAAGTAGTTCATGTGACACAATTACTTTGCATGCTGCACAGCCAGTATACAATGCTGAAATCCAACATGGTGGCTACATCAATAAGATCCTCATTGTTTTTTATGTCATGACATTTGGTCTGAGGAGACAAGAACCAATGTTTGAAGTTATTGGTATTTCCCCGTATTTGATTAGGGCTTGAATTGATCATTTGAATTTAAAGGTATAGTCCACCCAAAAATGAAAATTCTGTCATCATTTAACTCACCCTCACATTGTTCCAAACCTGCATGACTTTTGGTCATCTTCAGAACATATATGAAGATATTTGAGCTCAGCTGTTTTTGTCCATGTCATCATAAGCAACCAAACCAAAACTTTCAAGCTCCAAAAACGACAAGATCTCCATGTGGCTCAAATCATATTTCAGAAGTGTTCTAAAGCAATACAATCGTTTTATATGATGAACTTACATTTTAATAAGTCATTATTTACTCTCAAATCAAAGCATGACACTCATTCTACAACACTGCCATTAAATCAAACCTAATATTATGACGTCACTGAGAATCAGTGAGGTTTAATGCTAGCAGAGTTTGTGATGTCATTTTGTATGCGTTATGTGTGTTCGCTGATCGGTGTAGTGATTTGATTTGAGCGCGTTTCTTCTTCTTTCGGTTGCTCCCATCAGGGGTCACCACAGCGGTTGATCCGCATCTTTTATTTGGCACGTTTTACACCAGATGCCATTCCTAATGCAACCCTGCCCATTTATCTGGACTTTAAATGAGACGTGATTTGAGCATGTATAGTCATCAATTATCAATCCAATCATCATATAAAGTGATGGGATCTCTTCAGAACACTTCTGATATATGACCCGAGCCATAAGGAGAACTTTTATGATACCTTTATGTCCTTTTTTAAGCTTGAAAATACAAATCATCATTATATGGACAAGAACAGCTGAGAACATTCTTCAAATATTTTTACATTTATGCATTTGGCAGACGCTTTTATCCAAAGCAAATTACAGTGCACTTATTACAGGGACAATCCCCC
Source organism: Xyrauchen texanus (assembly GCF_025860055.1). Taxonomy (NCBI): domain Eukaryota; kingdom Metazoa; phylum Chordata; class Actinopteri; order Cypriniformes; family Catostomidae; genus Xyrauchen; species Xyrauchen texanus. The sequence goes on along the minus strand of NC_068285.1, from coordinate 11,881,663 downwards.
CCGGAGCAACCTGGAGATAAGTGCCTTGCTCAAGGACACAATGGTGGTGGCTGTGGGGATCGAACCAGCAACCTTCTGATTACCAGTTATGTGGTTTAGACCACTACACCACTCACCACAGAAATATCTTCATTTATGTTTCAAAATTGAACAAAGTTTTTAATTTCCTGCAGAACTGCTCTTTTAAGTGAACACTAAGAAATGTTTGGGTGCTTTAAGCTTTAGGAGTCATTAACAGCAACATCAGAGCATTGTATATGTAGAGTACAATGCTTTTAGAAATAGCTGCATATAGACCTTCCTGTATATAATAGCTCTGTGAAGGCCTTCCTGGTTTCTATGAAATTTGGTCTAAACATTTTCCTTCCAATCTTGTAGACAGACATGGAAGCACCATAGGAAGGACCAGTGAAGCGATGTCACTCTGATTATCTTTAGAATGAAAACAAACAAAATATTAACAAATCCCTAAAAATGTTAACAAAAAGTCTTGTTAAAGGTCACACTTTTTGTCAAATTCTGCAAATATCTCGTCACAGTCTGCTAGCTGTAAATGGGACAAAAACAAAGTGGATTGGATGGATCTACACAACACTACTCCAGCCAATCAGCAACAGGGGGTGGTTCTTGCACGTTCACAGGATAGGGGGTGGGGGCAGAGAGAGAGAGAGAGAGAGGGAAATTCATTAGAAGTGCGATGGAAAATCTGGCTGATGTGAACTTTATAAACTCCAAAGAGGACAAATGGCTGAGAAACAGACAAAGAGAAAAAGGTTAGACAAATAAAAACTAAAAAAAGAAGGATTATGATAAGTCGAGGGCTAGGAACTGCGTCAACATCGGCGAGGCTTTTCGGCGGTGGAGAGACTCCGAGAGGATTTGGGGGAGCAGAGCTTCCCAAATAGCACTGAAGGGAGGGGTGTGTTTGTTTTGGCAGTTGAGTTCAAATATCAACAGTGTTTCTCAGGAATCGCTGAGTGCACCTTTAATAAAACCTGACTGCAATGAATCTGTAAGTATGAAATGGTGTTATAAAGGAATAATTGACCCAAAAGGAAAACTGCCTGCTGACATGGAGTCTACACCAGAAGACAAATGAAGAGCCTGTTTCTCTCTTCTGGCAAACTGAAGGATCTTATCCTTAATTACAGGAACCCAGTTCTCTGTGAGTTTTGAAGCACAGTCTGAATTCAAAACAGAGAGGTCCTGGGATATCTAAAGTACAGACAAGTGAGAGAAATGGCAAATAAAGTAGTATAAGATGTAAAACAATAATGAGCCAATGTTTGTTTCAAATTTCAACCTACCATGCCTGGAGTGTCGAGGAGACATGGATACTCATCAGGGCTGGACATACCGGGCATTTTCCCAGTGGGCCGATGCACTTTGGGGCTGACCAACTGAGCGGGCCGGTGGTTCGGACATAGAATGTGCCGAATGGGCCCCGGTAAGCCAAAATGAGCCGAGCTATGCAGAACAGACCACAAAACGGCATCTCAAACAAGTTTTTGGCCAATTACCATGTAAAATCCTGGGCCGATTTCTCTTCCCAGTCCAGCCCTGATACTCATCGACAATTTCTGTTAAACCCTTGGTGCCATAATCTCGAATCCATTTGGCCCTGTGGATGGCAGTCTCTTTCATGGATTGCTCAACCTGAGCGGGCGGCCAGATATTATTTTTAACCCACTCAGTCATTTGAACTACACTGTTATTAGCATAAATATAATTACAAACATACTGGAATTACTTTAGGCAAATCAGAACATGTAAACCTCAAATACACACACACACACTAGGGAAGTTTGAGAATAGTCTTTCCAGAGTGGTACCAGTATGTGTTGTAATAGACTAAACGGTAATGCAGCTACAAGTTGACAATGGAAATACTAGTTGGGTATATCGCCCCAAACCCCCTTAAAGTTACTATGTGTAAGAATTTTCATGTATTAATCACTTTTTTACTGCCAATGTGTGAACGGCTTGTAACACAACTTAAAAATCAAGACCTTCCCCAACTTCCTAGCTTGCCTATAACAACCTGTGGACTGATTTTTACTTTGAGGGAGCGGGTCGGTTTTGCCAGGAAAATGTAAAAGATGTGACGTATATGCGCGCTCCCGAGAGTGCCTCTCCGCTCTTCTACAGCAAAAAAAAGCACTGGTTTTACGTATGTACATAATATTATCTACTGTATACTGTAAGGGTTTAGAAATGTTAGATTTGATTACAAAATTTCTGTTTAAACACTACTTAAAGGTGCAGTATGTAAGATTCAGAAACCTTTGTAATTAATGACACCTGTGGCCATTAAGTGAACTGCAGCCAGCTACCTGTTGCTCGTGCTTGCCCTCGTGCACACACTGCATAGGGATGTGAGCACTGGCCAAAACAATGACATAATGTACAAAGAGACAACTTGATTCACTGACATCATGCTAACAGATGTGGTAACATAATTAAAATGACACGGTTATGATTGTTTTACTACAAACTTTGAGACTGTATATTATATTTGACTCTCCAGTGCTGGAACAGGGCTAAAACAAAGTGTGGATATCGGTCTGACTATGCGAGACTGTAGTTTGAAGTATTCACTTTTATTTACATTGTCTGTATTTATACGATAGCCTATGTCTGCGTTAGCAATAGCTTGCTAGCCAGCTTTATCAAAAGCTGTTAAATTTGGAGGATGATGTCAGTAGCTGTTTATAAATAGACTGAACATTATATATATGTTGACACAATTCAGCATTGATGGGATTCCATCAAAACTGTCATTATGATATACCGATGCACTATTGTTTTGTAATAATATAATGTATATATTTTCTGTATAACCCAGTGACGTTACATTAATGAATGGAGCTTTATGCATTATCTTGAACATTGTCTAGCATTCATTTCATGTGTTATTGTAGTTTAGCTAATCCTTATGGCACTATATTTCACATGCTTTGCAGTTATGTAAGCTAACCTGTCCAATAAGAAAAACACCAATTCAGGGTCAGTGAAGTTCACTCTAGGAATCAAATGCCCTGCTGATGTTCACTCTAGTCTTCGCTCGACCAAGATCACGTTCCCACTTAGCCAGATGGGATTCAGAAGATATATGGTTTTTTTGTGTGTGTGTGTGTGTTTTTGGCTTACTCTGAGTTAGTGTAGGAGTCGGTGTTGTGCTGGGAGCTGGCCGTTCGCTGGATTCCATCTCTAAGATAACGTTAACTAGTGTTGTAGTTTGTTTGTTGTCGCTGTTGAATAGCGGAAGAGAAGCACTGAGGCAAAGCTCTCGGGAGCGTGCATAACTGTCACATCCTTTGGATCTTCCCAGCAAAAGCGACCCGCTCCTTTCACATAAAAATCAGTCTACAGGCTTCAATAGGCAACCTAGGAAGTCCAGTAAGGGCTAATTTTTTAAGTTACGTTACAAGCTGTTCACACATTGGCAAAAAAAGTGTGAATATTACATGAAAATTGTTACATATTGCACTATTAAGTTGTTGCACACATCCCTAACACACACACACACACACCCTATCAATATGGTGGATATCTAAACAGCCCTTAAAGAGGAAATCACAAGCACAATCAAAACCAATTTTATATATACCTAGAAAAACCAATCTGGTGCTTTCTCTAAATTCTTCTCATAAACCAGGAGTCTCAAGTCAAGTCAAGTCAAGTCAAGTGTTCTTTATTGTCGTTCAACCATATACAGTTAGTACAGTACACAGTGAAACGAGACAACGTTCCTCCAGGACCAGTCTGTCTTCCTCTGCGGAGCCTTTTCCATTCATTCCGAAGAAGTTCCTCAAGGAAGCCTGTGGCAGGTCTGTGACTTTGACCTGGACTGAACCACGCTTCCTGAAATAAAAAAAAATTAAAAAAAGCATCCAAATGTGAAAGTTTTGGTTACAAATGTGAAGATCTGTTACTCCGGTGCCCCAGTAAAAGATTTTTAAAAAAGACAAAATTTCCAATTAAGTTCAGCAGAAAATGTATTGGTATAACCATGCCTTTTTAGTTGCAGCACCTTGTATGGCCATAACTGGACACATTTTTCATGTCACTATCACAATGTCACTGTACTCACATAGCTTTTACCCTGGCAGTCCTTAAGACATGGAAGCTGTTCAACTACTGATGAAGCCAATTTGACTTTGGTAACTGCAGTTGGACTAAAAACAACAACACTATAATTTTAATTTAAACAATACAAAAAAATATAGTGTGGCAGCGGGGGCGTGGTCAAGCGCCCGTCCGGGAGAGAAAAGCGGTAAAAGCCTTACCTTGACGCTGAAAGTGTCACACTTTCCACTAAGGAAGGGACAGGAAACAGCGTCAAGGTAAGGCTTCTTTTAATCTTTTCACACTGAATTTACAATTTAGCAGACATTTCGGTTCTCTTGACTTGGTGTCGGGCTCTCCCTCTCGAGGCTCTGTTGCTGCTGCTTTTTATGCCGCTCTCCTCATGCTTCTGCAATTAGACACAGGTGTTAGACATAATTTAGCTCAGGTGTGAGCGCCCTTACCGCTTTTCTCTCCCGGACGGGCGCTTGACCACGCCCCCGCTGGCACATATAGACATAAACACATCCAATCTGAAACTCAAAAAGTATTTTATTGGAATAAAGTTTTTTTTAATTCTATTCAAATGTACCTACTTTTCTCCAAAGCACTCCATCAGATGTGACACCCATATCCGTACCATAGCTCATCTAATACTTTTCTTCAATATTATCCAAAATATCTCTGCCTTCAGGTGTCGTCATAAGGATGTCTCTTAACCCCACATATTGCTTCAAAAATATCTTAATTAAAACAGGTTTCGTTAATTCATTCATAAAACAGATTGGTCTTGTCTACAAAAACAGACAAGTCTAGACTGGTTATTAATTAAACCTACAAATGTTGCTACTTGCTCCACAGATATCCTGTGCTCAGGGCCATGTTGTTTTTCTCCTAGTATTATGGGTTCTTGTCTGTAGCAGTGCCAGGATCAGGCACTGTTCTTGATAACTTTCAAATAAAATCTTGCACTTACGTCAAGCACCTTCTTGAGGTACTTCTGAAATTGTAGACAAAGTCCAATAACTGGGATAAGAGGGGTTAGTGTGACGTCATCTAGAAGGATGAGAGTTTCTTGATCAATCTCCTCAGCTGCAAGAGAAAAGGTATGCAGAACAAAGATATTTTGATGAAGATATAAACAAAAGCAAAGGGCGGAGGGCGGGGACAGGGTGTGTATAGTCATGACCCGGCCCCGCCCTCCGCCCTGTCACATATACGCTAATGCCAAAGTCTCTGGAAAGAGTTTTAGTAGTGATATTTATGTTCTCCTTGATCGATCGATGAGTTCGGAGATGGCGACATCTCCCACTAAGATTAAGAGATTAAGATTCAACTTTATTGTCATTGTGCAGAGTACAGGTACAGAGCCAATGAAATGCAGTTGTTTTTGGATATCCCAACTAAGCTGGGGTCAGAGCGCAGGGTCAGCCATGAAACAGCGCCCCTGGAGCAGAGAGGGTCAAGGGCCTTGCTCAAGGGCCCAACAGTGGTATTTTGGCGGTGCTGGGGCTTGAACCCCCTGAACTTTTGGTCAGTAACCCAGAGCCTTAACCGCTGAGCCACCACTAGGCCTTCACTGGGGGCTCAGGGCAATGTTACAGTGGAGAAGGAGCTGTATTCTATTTCAACAGCCTTAGACATGAAGGGGTTGAGGAATGCTGATCTCCGGAGGCACTGAGAGGGTTCTTGCAATCTGGAACACGCAGATATATAGCCCTTATATTGGTGTAAGAGTCATCATCTGGAACATGCAGATGCACGAAGAGAAGGTTTGCTCATCAGAGCTATACCTTGTCGCTGTAGTTATCTCCCTGGTATAGGGATTCCAAACTTACCATTGCAATAGTCTCTTGTAATGAGTCTTGGTACTTTGTCGGTCTTAAACTGTCTCTCGGATGGACACTGAGAATTTTGGGTGATCCGTTATCCTCTCTCTCTGTGAAGAGGAGACTTAGCACGATGGATGGTTTGTATTCTGTTACATCTCCTACCACTCAGGCCAGAGATTCAGAACGTTGATTATTATTCTGTTATTGCCCCCAAACCCAAACAGCCAGGAACTCAGAATGGAGAAATGTTATCGTGTATCGTGTTAACGACCCTCTGGACAGGGACTCAGGACAAATTTGTGGCTGTTGTAAGGATGCTTTATTCCTTCCTGATGAGGAGGAGATTTCAGTTTGGCACCTTCCTGTTGCAGGGCTTTGATTGGCTGCTGACATTGGAGGGGGTCCCACACAGTGTCTCATCCTTCTTCCTCTGTGTTGAACATTTGCACAAAGGACATAGTTAGAATAGTGTCTTTAAAGTTTTATCTATGTATTGTTTCCATTCCAAACCTCTTCAAAAATACTCTTGGCATTTTTTCTGAAGATATAGAGACCAAACATGATATTGATAGATTACAGATTATGCATACATCATTTATACCATCATAGTTCAGTTTGTGTGAACTATTATGTTTAAAAATGTTTCAGTTAAAATTACTTACTTTGTTTTAATGTGTATACTTCACATCCAAGTTGCCATTTAATGCCTAAGAGTGTGACAATTTGTTCTATCCTCTTCTATTGTCAGGTGCAAGACATGCAATTTCATGTTCACGAGCTCTCAGCAGTTGTCTCCACGGCTTTCTCAAAATGTTTCACCATCCTAATGAATAAAAATAAGATTTTCTTGTCAGATACCTTATGGAGTTCATTGGACGTGTCTGGGTCTGGTGTTGTTTCTGCTGAAATGTCAAACACCTGTAGTGCACTGAGAAAAAGGTTATTATAGCATACAGAAGAAACTCACAGCCAACAGTCGACTCTGTGGTTCTCCAGACAGCCGCATGATGGACAAAAACACTCAGATACTTCAGACCCAGGTTATCTGTGGTGGGGCCACTGAGGGAACTTGGACACCTACCGTTACCAACTCAACAGCCCTTGACTGTGTACACTTGTATAATTGTACCTGTTTCAATCTTGAACCAACACAAAATGTCTTCTCAAATGTCTGTATGATAAAACTGTCCGGATTTAATTGGTTAGTTCACCCAAATATGATAACGCTGTCATTATTTGCCTAGCCCCATCTGGTTCCAAACCTGTATGGCTTTCTTTCTTCTGTGGAATGCAAAAGGAAATGATTTGAAGAATGTTTACCCTGCTCATTTCCAAATAATGGCAGTAATATGTAGTGGCTAGGGGTAATCAGCATTCGGGTTTGGAACAACATGTGGATGAATAATTAATGACAGAAATTTCATTATTGAGTGAACTATTCCTTTATGCCTGCCACACAGGAACAGTTTAGTGCAGAATTGTCATCAGAGGCGAACGCTGTATAGTGTGAATTAAATAATGATATACCAAATGTATATTTGGTTTGCATTTTAGAAATGTAATCTTCTGGAGTTCCACAGCTGCACATTTGCATGCTTTTCCATGCAAATTTAATTTATTTGACATTACGGCAATCTGGTGCTAAAGGATATTCTATGAAATGAAAATTTCATGAATGTCTGTGCTCTCTGCTAGAAATAAAAGCACTTTTGAAATAAACAAGAAATGAAATAATTTCTGATGAAAGTGGTTTCATTTTGTCCCAGAATGCCCTACTGAGCTATCAAAATTTTGCATTAGGCTTTAATAAAATGCAAAAAAGCCATATCACGAAAAGAATACATTACAACTTGGATATGTTGCATAACATGTTGTTATGTTTATGCTTTATGCGTTATGCAACATATAAAGTGATGTCCAAAAGACACCAAAAGTGAAAATGATCATATTTTTCTTTAGAAATTATATTATCAATATAACAAAAGTGCTAAATGTCACAAATTGTCTTACATTTGAATAATGACATAGAAATAGTGCAGAATTTTAAATAGTTTCATTTTACATTTCTTTGTTCAAAATATGAAAATATTATGTATATTTTCAGTGTGATGTCAGACTTTTGGATCCAAATGTTTTTATAACATGTTGCTGGTGCTTATGCATTATGCAACATGTAACACGTCATATGTGTACCATACACACTGTATGTTATAAGTTCCTCACATAACATGTGTTAAAATGTGTCTCGTAGCACTTCTATATTAGACAGGCCACTCATATCAACGATATATAAAGCGAGAGGTTAGCTCTCCTCTTTGGGTGGTTTGGCTGGGTGCTGTAGCGCTTTTGGAGCATGTTTAAATTACAGACTGGATGAAACGGCAGAGATCCAGCATCCCTCTCCCCCGGCCTTAAACTTCTGCCTGACAGCTTAATTAGCGAGGAGCTGCAGGAGATGAATAGGGCCGCGGAACATTCGCTTCCACCTACTCAATGGAGGCCAGCATCCAGCTGTAGAGCCATGTAACATGGGGGATGATAATGTCAACAAGGCTTTGGAACTGGAACCTTACAAGGAACCTGTAAAAACTATGAAATAATGAATGTAAGGATAATACATGGCTAGTTGTGTGTTAAATTATTTTAATGCATGACGTGGAGATGAACCACCCAACAAGTGCATTCAGATTGTTTGGTCACTTGCCAGCATTGAATAGTTACAGCTGTGCATGCCTACGTCAGAGTGTGTTGCAGCAAAAGTTGAAATAGGGTTAGGGTCCATTGCATGATGGAGCGTCACTATCACAAACCCATGCATTTTCCCTCTCAGTCTTTCCAATGCACCATCCCCATTGAAATCAATGCATTCACAGTGTTCTCTGACGCAACGCAACTCAACTCTAGTGTGCAGCCAGACTTACAGTGTGAACGAGTGGCGTAGTTGTAGCTAAATCAATGAATTTTCTAATTGAAATGTTTGAAAAAAAACATTTTCAGTTTCCTAAAGTCACCGTTTTCCAAAGTACAATGGAGAGCATTTTGGAAAATGCTCAGTTTTCAGTGGATGAAAAGGTCATTTTAGTGTGGCTGAGAGGCATGAACATAGCGAAATGTGTGCGTTTCGAAGCCAAAACAGATTAGTGTGGATGTGGCCTAAGATTCCCCACTGAAAAATCATCCTAAACAGGTTTGCTAATCTAAACTGGTTTAAACTGGTCTCCCAAACTGACCAGTTGAAAAGTTCCTAAATCGCTTCTAAAACTAGCCAAAAGACCAGACTGTCCCAGTTGGCAAACCAGCTGAAACTAGCAAACCTGCTTTTGCTGGCTTTAGCATTTTTTTAATTGGACTGCACCTAGTGAGGAACCCGGAAATTTTGTTTTTTAGAATATTAGCTAATGTGCTAATTGGTATTGCCCCAAGTGAAGGAGTTCAAGTACGGGGGACAATGGAGCGGGAGGTTGGCCGGAGAATCGGGGCAGCGGGGGCGGTATTGCACTCGCTCTATCGCACCGTTGTCACGAAAAGAGAGCTGAGCCGGAAGGCAAAGCTCTCGATCTACCGGTACATTTTTGTTCCTACCCTCACCTATGGTCATGAAGGTTGGGTCATGACCGAAAGAACTAGGTCGCAAGTACAAGTGGCCGAAATGGGCTTCCTCAGAAGGGTGGCGGGCTTCTCCCTTAGAGATAGGGTGAGGAGCTCAGTCATCCGTGAGGAGCTCGGAGTAGAGCCGCTGCTCCTTTGCGTCGAAAGGAGTCAGTTGAGGTGGTTTGGGCATCTGGTAAGGATGCCCTCTGGCCGCCTACCTAGGGAGGTGTTTCAGGCACGTCCAGCTGGGAGGAGACCTCGGGGAAGACCCAGGATTAGGTGGAGAGATTACATCTCCACACTAGCCTGGGAACGCCTCGGGGTCCCCCAGTAAGAGCTGGTTAATGTGGCTCGGGATAGGGAAGTTTGGGGCCCCCTGCTGGAGCAGCTGCCCCCGCGACCCGACTTCGGATAAGTGGTTGAAGATGGATGGATAGATGGATGGTGATGAAATGGTTCTTCTTCTCTACAAGTTTATAAAACAATTTCTATCGGGAAGGCACGCAGGCTTGAGTGAAGTTTGAGATGCCATTTATTTGATTGATGAAAAACGGGAGGCGATGTCTCCCTCTTTGGCATAGGCCCTGTCCGGCAGTCCGCGGGAGTTGTACCCGGAACGTCATGTCCTGCCGGAGATAGAAGGCAGGGGCGAGGAGCCTACCCCCCCTGCGGGACAGGGCTCAACTGGTGGTGGTGGGGAGGTGGAGGTTGCCGTGTTAGCACACAGAAACAGCAATGTGATTGTGAGCGGACTTATAAAGCAATGGCTCACGTGCGATTGGCTGGGAGTTACCCTGCTAATGATGTGATGATGTACACCTGCTGGTCTTCCCGCTAGAACTACGCTCCACTTCCATTTCAAGTCAAATCAATGTTTCAATAGCATTTATTTATTTATTTGGCAAGTAGTCTTGTAAAAAGTTGCATAATGAGTGATCGGATAGTAAATAATTACAAAATAAACCACCACAACTCTGACTCAAACCAGAGGTGGATTTCAGATGTTCAGTAATTTGTTTAATCTCAAATCATTGTAGGATTGTCCACAAACAAAGCCATCAAATGAACACAACAACACATTCCACAGATCAGAGAGAGATCCCCCACCGAGCCATTAGAGGGTCATAAAACTCATCCATGGTGCCTAAAATGCTATTAAGACAAATTACATATATTAAGATAAATTACAAGAGTTTTGTCATAAAATATTATATGTCACTATAAAATATAATTGTTTCTACAGCATAAATAGTTTTTTCTGTCACTTGCCTAGAGGATTTTATGCAATGTTAGTTTTGATAGACATCAATCATCAATCAATTACATCTTCTGTTTGCATATCGTACATAACTACAGCAGAATGACAGTAGGCAGCAAAAAACCGTAACAGCGTTTAATCCATTCGCAAAAATATGGCTTCCTGAGGAATTAGACTGATTTTTGTATGCCACAAAAGACTTGTACACACCTCTCAACAGCTGCTGGAGACATCCTGGTGTGCGAAATAAGGTGGGAGGAATTGGTGTTGTGTGTTACTGCTCTGATTTACTGCTGATTATAGCAGCACCTCTCACCTTCCATCACGCACTGAAATAGCAAGCTAATTTTAGGCCCAGAGCGTCGACATGATTATTGACAGCACATATGGAAACACAGACTGAAACACAGCAAAGAGACTTTGGCAACATGATTATTTGCCAACAGAAACACTGTCGAAGTCACTGCACAGATGTGAACGCAGATTGTGTTAGTCTGAGATAGTTTTAAGGGGTAGGTGTGTGTGTGTGTGTTTTTGTAACCTAGCTTATAATTCAGGGACAAATGTATTGAAAAATTTTCCCAAAAGTTAGCGAAATCCGATGAAACCTCATTTTGATGAAATCCTCAAATGGATAAGTTACTTTTTTATGCATAAGTAATACATCTAAAAATATGTTGTTTTTTTCATCACCACCATCATTATACAACTGCTAAAAAAGCTCCCTGCTTAAAAAACAACAACAAAAACTGCTTAAAGCAGTTTTAAGTAGTTTGCTGGTCTTAGCTGGTTTATCATTTACCATATAATGTATACCTTGGTATAGTACACTATTAGGACTGTATACTGTATGTAATCATTCAATACAATGGCATATAACATCCCTGCTTAAAAAACATCTTAAACCAGCCTAAGGTGGTTACTGGTTTTAGCTGGTGGTAGCATGGTTCAGTAATGTTTTAAAAGTAATATTAATGATACTATCCCTCTTGAAAAGGAACAACCTATGATGTATTCCTGATCTCAACCAGCCACCAAGCTGGTTTTTACCAGTCAGGGATGCATTTCCCAAAAGAATAGCAAGCCTAAGTAGATCGTAGAAATCATTGGTGTCAGTGGTCTGTACGATCAACTTAAGCTTGCCCAAGGCTGGTCTGGTTTGCTGGATTTAAAGGTATTTTGGTAGTTGTTCAGCTTGTAAGGCTAGAGGACCAGCTAAACCAGTTAAAACTGTCTAAAACTAGTAAGCCACTTGAGCATATGGTGGTCTGTTGGTCTCAACCAACCACCAGGATGGTTTTTACTGGCCTGGTTTGCTGGTCTTAGAGGTATTTTGGTAGTTGTTCAGCTCGTAAGCTTAGAGGACCAGCTAAACCAGTTAAAACCGTCTAAAACTAGTTAGCCACTTTAGCAAATGGTGGTCTGTTGGTCTCAACAACCACCAGACTGGTTTCTACTGGCCTGGTTTGTTGGTCTTAGATGTATTTTGGTAGTTGTTCAGCTCGTAAGGCTAGAGGACCAGCTAAACCAGTTAAAACCGTCTAAAACTAGTTAGCCACTTTAGCATATGGTGGTCTGTTGGTCTCAACAACCACCAGACTGGTTTGTACTGGCCTGGTTTGTTGGTCTTAGATGTATTTTGGTAGTTGTTCAGCTCGTAAGGCTAGAGGACCAGCTAAACCAGTTAAAACCGTCTAAAACTAGTGAGCCACTTTAGCATATGGTGGCCTGTTGGTCTCAACCAACCACCAGACTGGTTTGTACTGGCCTGGTTTGCTGGTCTTAGATGTATTTTGGTAGTTGTTCAACTCGTAAGGCTAGAGGACCAGCTAAACCAGTTAAAACCGTCTAAAACTAGTTAGCCACTTTAGCATATGGTGGTCTGTTGGTCTCAACCAACCACCAGACTGGTTTGTACTGGCCTGGTTTGCTGGTCTTAGATGTATTTTGGTAGTTGTTCAGCTTGTAAGGCTAGAAGACCAGCTAAACCAGTTAAAACTGTCTAAAACTAGTTAGCCACTTTAGCATATGGTGGTCTGTTGGTCTCAACCAACCACCAGACTGGTTTGTACTGGCCTGGTTTGCTGGTCTTAGAGGTATTTTGGTAGTTGTTCAGCTAGTAAGGTTAGAGGACCAGCTAAACCAGTTAAAACCATCTAAAACTAGTTAGCCACTTTAGCACAATGGTATTTATTTACATGGTACTCCAAGGTACTGTGCAGTATCCCATGTTGTTTCCACATTCAATGTATGTCCAAAAACAAAGTAAAATGACAATTGTGTTACCTTGGTACAGCAACCAACAGTGGTAATACCGCGGTACTTTTTTGTTAGTTACTGTAGATAGCTTTATAAACGTGCGTGGTGTGATGTGTTTATATACTGTACATTGAAACAGTACCCAGAAACTCGGCCAGTCAAAGAGGACTCAGTCAAGAGAAGAGGAAGGTTCACATTTTTTTATTATTCAAATTTGTAATTTCACCCAAGTCATGTGACGAGGTCAGCCGCCCACACTATGTCATGCACACACAAGAAATAAGACAAACAAACCAATTTAAATGCTCATTGCAAGTTTTCCCAAAGGCAAAAACAATAAACAGTTGATGTTGTTCTGACAGTCTGGAGTTTGGATCCGTATCATAGACATGACAGATTCCCTTGCTTAAATCAAACAGGGTTACACACAATATTTGATGTAAGAGGATCTTAGAAAGATCCCCAAATAATGGATTCTATTGCAGTAGGAGATTTTTGGCAGAAGAACTTAATACAGAGCAATGTGTGATGATGTGATTATTTTTGAATAGTCATATTAAAACAGCAGCATGAATCACATTGCTGTGGGTGGACAGACAGCTTTAATAAGATTTCAGTAGCAGTAAGATAAAAGTATAAGCAGCTGTGAGTAAACAGACAAGACGCAGGAGTCAAAACAATAGTTTCCCTGCTGGTAGATTTAAGTATTAACACAAATGAAATGAACAGAATGAAATATTGTCAATGAAATTATTTATACAGTGGGATCCAAAAGTCTGACAGTGTATTTAAAATCTGGTATTCAACATCTAATTTAAACCTGCAAATAAACAAAGTTTTAGGATTTAAAAAACAAAGGTAATGGTATGATTTAAAATGAATAAGAAATGATTTGCATGAATAATAATAATAATAATAATAATAATAATAAAAATAAAAAGTAAAATAGAAGAATGAATAATCTTTATACTCTTCTGGACCCCACTTTAAGTAATAAATTGTATAAATAAATTACATTTTAATATTTATGAGTAGTAGTAGAACTCATGTTGATTTATTGTTATATTTTATATAAAAACAATATCTTTACATTTATGCAATTTATTTATAAATCCCAATGCAATCTTGTAAACCGAGTGGAGTGAAATGTATTTTAATCGATTTATTTCGATGTCCGCCCATAGCAGTGGATTTGTTGCGAATCATAAAGTTATTACATTTCATCTACTCCATACATACAAGTTCATCTGTCTTGAGTAACTCAGTTTCATCAGATTATTACATATAATATGCAAGTACAGTTTATTGATGTATAAATACATGATATTTCCCATGGCCTTAAGAACCATCATGAAAATACAAAGTTTAAAGTTTAAAGTGACAACCAAAAAAAGTGGAAAGTAAGGATTTCTATTGTGCTAGTGAGGCAATGGACAGTGTTGTGTTTATGCTAAAATATACATTTTGTGCATTGTTTGGGCTGCGGCATGTATGAAGTTGCTTTGGTTTTATGTAACTTTTTTCCATGTGAAAACATGGGGGAGCTTTTGCTTTTGACAAAGAATTCTTTCAATATCTAAATGTGAAAATGAATTTGAAAGTATGTGCCTTACTGAAATACAAACTCCACATTTGAAAGATACCCCTTCAAGGCACATACAGTATGCTGAATGCTATAAAAATGGGAATGCGTTTAAAATATGCACATTCCCATTTTTATGAGTTTAAAATATGCCTTTGTAATTTGTTAAGGATATAACTACTTACAATATATGCACTGTACAATATTACAAAATGGTAGAGATTTACATAAATTTACATGAATGCTGCATCATATGCTGTGAAATCTAGAATGTCAGATGTCAAGTTGATTGGTATTAGAAACGTGAGTTATTTGCACATGCAAATTCTAAAACTGACTGAAAAAGCGCACAGGAGTGCCAGAGTCCCTTGGAAATAATCCCATTAATCTTTTCTTTATTTCATTATTTTAGGGGGCACGTTGCATATCTCGGTAATCCACATAAAGACAATAATTCATTATTTATTTTTCCAAGAATAAAGAGGCAGAGTTTAAATCAAAACATTATTTACCTCCATATAATTGATTAATGCTATTTGTGTCTAATTTAGTTTTTTTGTTGTCTACCTTGGAATCCTGAATTTTAGATTCCATTAGCTTTACACGCTGACTGGTGGAAAAACGGTGTGGGTCACAGAGGTACTGTACATCAAAAGACCAACTTGGTGAAATGGAAGTTTCCTTATAAAGGAAAACCAAAAGCATTGTTTTAATAAGTCAACCAAACTTCAAGCCCAATTCCATTCTGTATCCACTTAGAAATTATTTTGGTCATTTTTGTGGTGCTATTTGGATTATTAATTGGTCATTGGCAGAGTTGAGGTCTTGACCTTGGTCTGGGCCTGGATCTCATTACTCTGTCTTGGTCTAAAAACCTTTGGTCTGGATTTGGGTCTCATCTTAGGGTCTCAGGAAAGAACCTAGAAAATGTACAATTGTATTTAATATTTACTGCAATCTACCATCATTTCATATTTAATTTCAACCTTTGTTCGGAAGATCTTGGTCTGGTCTTAGGGTTTGGTATTGGTCTGGATCTCAAAAGGTTTAAGGGGGTCTGATGTTGGTCTGCGGCTTAGGGGGTCTGGGAACTGTTATGTTTTTTTGGTCAGAGGAGTCTGGTATTGGTCTTTGTTTTTTCTTAGGGTCTTGTATTTGTCTGAATATGGAATTGGTCTGGGGGTTTTTAGCCTTAGGGTGTCTGATACTGGTCTGGATCTTAGATGGTCAGATATTAGTCTGGATTTCTGTCTTAGGAGTCTGGTATTTGTGTGGGTCTCAGTCTTAAGGGTCTGATATGGGTCAATAGGGTTCTGGTATTGGTCTAGTCTGGGTCTCATTCTTAGAGGGTCTAGTATCTGTCTGGGTCATAGGGGGTCTGGTATTGGTCTTAGTCTGGTTTTTAGGGGTCTGGTATTTGTGTGGGTCTCGGTCTTAAGGGTCTGATTTTGCTCATGGTCTTAGTGGGACCTATATTGGTATGGGTCAATAGGGATCTGGTATTGGTCTAGTCTGGGTCTCATTCTTAGAGGGTCTAGTATCTGTCTGGGTCATAGGGGGTCTGGTATTGGTCTTAGCCTGGTTTTTAGGGGTCTGGTATTCGTCTGAGTCTTAGGGGGTCTGGTATTAGTCTGTGTCTTGAGTGGTCTAGTCTTGGTCTGGGTCGTATGGGGTCTGATATTGGCGTGGGTCTTTTGAGGCTGGTATTGGTGTGGGACTTATGAGGTCTGTTATTAGTCTACGTCTTTTGGGGTCTGGTATTGGACTGGGTCATGGTCTGGCAATGGTCTAGGTCATATTCTAAAGAGGTTTTATAATGTTCTTGGGCCCCAACCATGTTTATTGGATAATCCTTACTGTAACAAAGATATGAAGATATTATATTCAGAAAACAAAACTGGCATGATTAAAAACAAAACTGGCATGATTGCTGTTATTTTGAAATCAAAGAAACAATTTGGATAGTTGTCAGTCTCTTTATGTTTTGATATGCTGGTTACATCCCAACCGCTAAAAGAGGTACACTACGTTTTTCAATCAATACCAGAGAAATCTTTGAGCTTAAAATACCAACTTATTTTCATGGCATCCTCGAAAGACATCATGAAAATGAAAAATACATAAATAATTGTATTTACTGATGCATTTTAAATCGTTTTCATTCAAATAAAAAGTCATGGTTATGGTTGAGAGCAAAGCAATCAATGCTAGGATTACAGCATACATTACACATTTGAATCTGTTCACAATGGAATAATAGTTAAGTCAACGTGCTGTTGTTTATATTAATACAATGAACAACAATCATTGGTGATGTCAGTATATTTTGGTGTTTCAATTAGTGGACATTTTAGAGGCAGAAATTCAACTTTTATTAAAAAAAATAATAATTTATACTTTAAAGGATTATTTGTTTATTATATTGGATCCAGTGCTAAGAAAGTGAGTGCTTTCCCTTGTTGACAGTATATGCATACCAGTTTTAACAAAGCACATGCGATTCATCTCATTAAACCGACTTTTGCTGTCTTCCGTCTGTAACCTTTAGATATAAAACACTTGGAAAGTCTCTACATACAGGTATAATTTACAAAAACTTTCAGTTTAAACTAACGGAACAAACAGATAAACAAAAGATCAAACAACGAATGCACATGCTATGGTTGGCAACAATATTTTGGCATGATGCGAATTAATGTCTCATTTTTTTAAATAGAATTGCTTATAGAAAACAATACCTGATACTGTGTTGTCCTTTTCAAAGCAGTTTTTATCTTAATATCTCCTTCGGTGGTGTGGCACTTGAATTTCATAAAGAACCTTTAAAAAATTATATATCTCCCTCTGTATTATTCAAAACTCAAGTGCGTGTCATCTGATAAGATATCAGGGTTATAATATATCCAAACCCGCTGTTTGGGTGCTGCTCAAACAGGTAAAGAACGCCCAGGTGCTGTTTATCTGCAAAAATAGATATCCATGCTTCATGCTTTTTCTTAATCAGCAAAATCATATACCATATATACGTCAACCAATCGACTGTCCTGCTCACATGGTCTGACATCCCTTCCATGTGTTTATAATCTTGTACGAGCCAGAACAAAAGGACAAAGTGCAGGATTGCCAAACCAGGTTACATTTAGCCTCAAATGGATTTGCGTCTTCTCATCAATCGTAGGTTTTCCGTGAAGCTGTGCAGCCCAGGTGAGATGGAGCTGATGGGCGAGGGTTGGAAGCTGTTTTTCAACGTGCTTGGTGAGATTTCCTCAATGCGGTAGGACACCGCTGAGTTGTAGTACTGATGTGGACTCAACTGGGAGCCGAACGAGTTCTGGTGCGGAAACGCTCCCCCTCCGCCTCCTCCCATGCCCAACCCAAGACCGACCGAACTCCCAAACTCATGCGAATGGTAATGCATGCATGAGCACACAGATTGGAGATCAGGGACTTCTGATCTGTAGTGTTGTTGCTGCTGCTCTCGTCTCCGTCGCCTCCTCTGAAGCGTGTCCTCCTGGATATGGATAATCATGCTACTGTGGTTTCCCGCGAGCGAGGCTCTCTCCTCCGCATCCCGCCGCTCGTCCTCACTGTTCATGGTCAGGAAACGCAACACCACCAAGTTGAGAAATGCTCCGATTACTGTCAGCCCCACTAAGATGTACATGAAGCTAAATGCCACGTAGAGTGGCTTTCTCTGCAAGGCTCTGTTCTTCTGCAGGGCTACAAAGTCCCCAAACCCAATGGTAGTGAGCGTTATGAAACAATAGTAATAGGATTGGAAGAAACTCCAGTCCTCGTAGTGGGAGAAAGCCGCCGCTCCGATACAGAGCGTTCCCATGCAGGAGAAGAACCCTACAGTCACCATGTTCTCCATGGACACATCCGTAATGCGCATCCCACAGCACTTTTTGATACGCTTGAGCAGATACTTGACGAAGGTGTTCATTCTCTCGCCGAGACTTTGAAACATCACCAGTGTGAGAGGAATGCCCAAAACTGCATAAAACATGCAGAACGCCTTTCCTGCATCTGTGCCTGGAGCCGCATGGCCATAACCTGAGGACCAAAGAGAGAACAGAAATCAGAACAAAAATGACACCTCCAACAACACTGAAATAATGACTATGCTGCCAAACACTGCAAAAAAATAATAAAAAGGAAAAAAGAAAACAATTTGCCACAGGGGTATGAAAAATAAACTTGTTTTCTCTTTGAATTAAGTTTATTCCCCATTGGCAATTGTCTAGTGGCATATGAATTTCACAAAAAGGAACATTTTTACTCTCTTGTTCTTTAGAAAACCATCTATGTATCCACTGGAAAAAAAACAGAAACAAGTATTCTGATCTAAAGAACCTACCACGTAACATCAATAACGTGTTTAACCTCCAAACAACTACATAGCCAACTCCAGAACCCTATAAAGCAATTGGTTCATGTAAAGCTTGCTTGCTAGACCCATGGTGCAACAGACTACGATTGACAAACCATTTAATGGAAGTGTTCAGACAAGAAACTAAACCAAGTTTCTCCAAAGGACTGTCCCTGTGAGAACTATATTGTAAGTAACTGTAAATAAAGGCATTAACTAAATGGCAAAGTCCTAAAGTAATATGACAGAGAATCTACTTTCAAGAGTACCAACAATGAAATACGTATGGCAAGCAGAAATTAGCAACATGATGTGCTTTCACACTTTAATCCAGTTGTGTTTTGGTGGGCGGCCAACACCTGTAACTTCTATCATCCTTGCCAATCAGAAAATTTCCAAGAAGGATAATTTGCCCAAATCTTGGCTTCACCTGCAAGCACACTCAAGCAGAAAATATGAGCTAAGTCACCACTAAAACAGGCATCTAGTATAGGTCACACAAAACCTGCTGCGTCTTTGATCTTATTCTGGGCTCAGAGATTAGAGGGGGTGTCCAATTAGTGCCCCCCAATCCCTCCCTCCTTTGGCAACTGCTGAGGGGGCCGGGAAAGGAAGTGTAGGCATTATATGTATACAAAAGAAAGTATAGAAGGCTAGTGGAGCCAGTAAAGCTTTTAGCTTAATAAGACTTTATCTGGAAGTACAAAGGCTAAATTTGCTGACTCATATTGAAGCTAGTATGCCGTTTTAATACAAATTTAGCTGATGAGGAAGAAAAGAATTGACAAGACTTTAGTAACAATGTATTACATTCCACCACACCATTCCAAAAAAGGTATTTATCTTCTCTGTTTCACTAGCAATGAAAAAGATCAACAGTGCTTGTGTTGCTGTTGTGCTACAAAGGGATTCTACGAAAATGCTAAACTGTACATTAGCTCAAATATTTTCTTGAAAGAGCGATTTCAACATAGTTCAGGCATGCCAACACTCGAGAGGATTTAGCATGTTAATGTGGGTATGACATATTGATAGGATATTGGTCTTGGCGGACTAGTACTGCTATGCTCCTGATGCTGCAGTGCAAATACGGAGACTTGCTACTGCTAGAACAAACACAGACATACTGAGTTAAGCATGTGGACATGCTGCTATTGCACAATTAGAAAAACGCAAGACATAATGTATCAAGCATGTATGACATTCTGCTGCAAAATTAGACAAATAAAATCCCTCAACAAATCAGGGAAGCTGTACAAATTCATAACACAAAACACAACCCCCCAAACAAGCAGATCTACCGCCAAGAATTGTGTATTGCTGCTGCTCCGAAGAGTGTATGCTAGCTTGGTGAGCCTTGGCCTGCTTGGCCGAATGGCATAACACTAATTAACTAGATATTTATGTGACTAGGCACTGCTTGAACAAATGGCTTAAACGGCTAGTGACCTGACTCATAATGTGTACCTGGACCAGTAAAGCCCAGCGATTATTAGACTAGGGATTTAGCCTAGTTATGTGTGGATTTATTTACACTAATGTCCTAA
Organism: Xyrauchen texanus; assembly: GCF_025860055.1. NCBI lineage: Eukaryota > Metazoa > Chordata > Actinopteri > Cypriniformes > Catostomidae > Xyrauchen > Xyrauchen texanus. Next base: position 11,861,154 of record NC_068285.1, on the reverse strand, counting down.
GATAGCAATGTGTGCTAGTGCTTGATTTGGCTACGGCTTACCTTGATAAAGATTCACTTCTATGTGTCATGGCCAAAAGCAGACCTTACCATGCAAGCTTTTAATAGAAAATCTCAGCAACCACCTGAGCAAATACCATTTTCATAGAAAACTCTCGCAATGTGCTCCAGTTAAAGCAGCATAATTGCAAACTGAACGAATTTAAATGTTATGCCCTGGAGAGTAAGCAAGTTGATTGGCTACCTGATTACACGTCGATCATACACCATGTGAGGCAATTGACTTAATAAAGATTGGCTTAACACTAGATGTGAGCGAGATGATTGACAAACAGATAACAAGTTCAAAGAGCAAGCAATTTCAGAACTTTCTCTGCAAAAAAATAAAATAAATAAATAAATGCTTAAACCACACTAATGGACCAAATGGTTTTCAGGTCTTAGCTGGTCTCCAAGCCTGTTCAAGCTGGTCTGGGTTGCTGGTTTAAAAAGTGCTCTTGTCAGCTAGTCAGCCTTGTTGACAAACTAGCCGGCCATCTAAACTCTACTGAACACCACCTTAGCTAGGCTAGGAGACCAGCTACTCATCTTAAACCAGCTAAGGCCAGCAAACTAGCATAGGCTGGTATAAACATATTATTTAATCGCTTAAAACAGGCTGCAATTTTGCTACATTGAGTCTCAATGGGGGTTAAAAAAATGCATTCAGTTTTTTAAAATGTTTTTGTAACACTTTTTAATAACTACATGGTATTAATTATTTGTAAAGCATTAGTTTATAGTTAATTGATCATTTATAAACTATTGTGCCTACATTATTAATACATTAATAAGCTACATATAAATAGTATGTTGTATGTTTCTATTCACTTTAGCAAATGATTCACTAAATCTTCAGTTGATCTTGTAAATGTGTTGTTCATGTGTCCTAGTCTGATTATTAAACCACAGCAGCCTGCAATTTAATTTAAGAAATATCCAGTTCTCTTTTGTTGCACACTTCAAAGTGATGTGTGATGGCACTGACTCCCTAAAAACATCACAATATGACTAATGTAATCTGTGTATAAGATTACGGAGAGTGAAACGCTCATTTAATGCGAAGTGTACAGCACATTCAAGACTATTTATTTAATGAAATCTCAGCCTCATATGGAGTAACAATCACATGACCACATAGGGAAGTGCTTATCCAGAAGTGTGAAACTTCCGTCAAACAGACATAGAAGCTGACGAAGTGATCCATCAAAATAAAAGTTTGGTTTAAATGGACGTTTGAAATTGAAGACATTATGAAAAAATATATATTACTACTGTATAGTAAAAATGTAAAATCATTTTTAATAATAATAAAATTACTACAAAAACAAACCCTTTAAATGCATTTTTTAACCCCCATTGAGACTCACTGTAGCCAAATTGCAGCCTGTTTTAAGCGATTAAATAATATGTTTATACCAGCCTATGCTAGTTTGCTGGTCTTAGCTGGTTTAAGATGAGTAGCTGGTCTCCTAGCCTAGCTAAGGTGGTGTTCAGTTGGTTTAGATGGCCGGCTAGTTGGTCAACAAGGCTGACTAGCTGACAAGAGCACTTTTTAAACCAGCAAACCAGACCAGATTGAACAGGCTTGGAGACCAGCTAAGACCTGAAAACCATTTGGTCCATTAGTGTAGTTTAATCATTTATTTATTTTTTTAATTTATTATTATCAGGTTCTATGCCTTGCAAACTTAAACATTTTCATTTTATTTTAAGTAAAAACATTGTTAGTGTATTGAATATCTAATTTTGCCCATTGAAACTTGTGATCAAAGTGGTGATTTGGCTAAAAAGTGTTTTCTATGAGAGAAAAATGTATCTTCCTAAAGTGGGCGCCTCCCGGCCTGAATCCTGAAAGCGGAATTATTTCTTGATCAGCGTTCAAATCTCAGGACAGTAACCAGAAACTACTGTTATTGTTCCATCCAACACTGAGAAAAGTAACCTGTAAGGCGTGACGTCGCTTGTACACTTATAGTATAGTAAGTGCATTTTTACTAATGAAGTTGAATAGACACTGAATTGTCCAAATATCTTTTAAAAGTCAATAATATAACATTACATGCACTTTTCTATTTATGTTTTGTTTTTTGCCATTTTATCACTGTTTTGTGACCGTGGTGACATGCTGGCTGTTTCCAGAGCATGCGCACAGACTGTATTCAGACTGTATTTTAGGGCTTCCTTCTGGAATCTGATTAAATTTAAAGAAATATTTATAGTAGGTCCACTGATGAATCTGAATTAAACAGTCATTTTAATTGGTAATTATGAGAACAAGTCTGCTCATAAAGCTTAATAGGATGGAACATGCTAAAGTGGCATTTGAGCAATTAGAGAATATCTTTTAATGAACTGTGGATTTTCCAATCTCACTATTATTCCTGTGCTTTTTTTTTATTTTATTTTATTTTTTTTTTTTACATTTAGTGTCTGTTTTGAGCCTTTGTGATTGAGATGCTGTGGAGATGGTTATGTCACGACCAAGTTTTCAGAATAATGGATCATTAATACAAGTTTAATTAGGCATATACAGTTCTCACTTTAGATTAGGTCACACAAAATGCTTAGTTTATATAGCTTATGGTCTATATATTAAGTAATAATTGTTTTAATAGTAACTGTTACTAAAACAGTAACAAATACATTACTTATGTTTAAATGGAAACCCAATTAATTACATACTGTATATAATTTCTTTATTCACTTGTTCACTGGGGGGCGGCTGTGGCTCAGGTGTTAGAGCAGGATGTCCACTAATTGCAGGATTGGCGGTTCGATTCCTGGCCCACATGCCGAAGTGTCCTTGGGCAAGACACTGAACCCCAAGTTGCTCCCAATGGCAGGCTAGCACCTTGCATTGCGGCTCTGCCGCCATTGGTGTATTAAAGTGTGTGTGAATGGGTGAATGTGTCACAGTGTAAAGTGATTTGAATACCGTTAAGGTTAAAAAGGCGCTATATAAGTGCAGACCATTTACCATTCATGTTAACAAACATTATCAAACAGCCTATAAATTAACTTATTAACTTGCTAAAGTAAATATAAACAAATTACAAACTATTTGTATGCAGTTTATTAATGTAGCAACAATAACTTATAAATGATCAATTGACTATAAACTAATGCTTTACAAATACTTTATACCGTGTGGTTATTATAAAGTGTTTCCAAAGTTTTAATCTCTACCTAAATGTAACTGTCGAGCCCAAAGTAGAGTCAACCATAATTGTATCCCTACAGAAACAGCAGCACATTTAATGAGAATGCATCCCATTGACATGTAGCCTCTTCAAAACCTTCTGAACGCAAGACGCCCACTTGTCCACCCACACCGCAGTGCTCAGTACCAACAAAAACATGCATTCATTACCGCTACACACCATGACCACACGGCACAACTCCTGCCATGCACTTTTGTGAACTTAATCGGCTTTTACTGATCTTTTGGACTTGTAAGGATTGATTGTGCAGTCCTCCCCTGAAGGCTGCCTGCCCACTTGAGCGTGCCGCTATGAATTCTATTTATAGAAGTCAAGCCAGATCGATTTGTTTTGCAAGTGGCACCAGGGAGATTTATTTTTCCTTTTCACTGAGTACTTATTGCGTTGGAGTTGCTCTTTTGACCTCATGTGCACACTCTTATGCACATATTGGAAATAAAGCTAAGTAATTCACAGCTGTGGTGGTATATTGAAGAAAAATACTGCCTGGGTCAAAAGGTTGAGAGGTCAAAGTGCACCTTGATAGAATTGGCTTCATACTATGAGAATAACAATAGACTCAAAACAACTGCATGTTATTGGTGTAACACACTGTGAAGCTGTCGAAAATTTAACACTGAATTTAAGAGCATATTCTGTGCTTGTGGCTTCATTTTAAAACTTTTAGAGAGCTTGGTGTTTAATAGGATGTTCATAATTACATTATTATGTTGTTCAAAACTTGTATGACATTCTATCTTATGCGAAACACAAAAGGAGATGTTTTAATGCATATCGCAGTGTGTCTTTTAAATACTACGGCAGTTAACAGTGCCTTATTTGAAAGCTTACGAAAGCACTCAAAGGTATCATTAAAGTAGTTCATGTGACTCAAGCAACATTCTTCAATCTTCTGAAGGTATGAAATAGACCTTATTCACAGCAGCGGCATCTTTGATTTTTTACAGGAAAGACAACGAGGCTGTGAGGGATAGACGTACAGTCTCTACAGTGGGCTGTACTCCAGTTTAAAGTGTTTTTGGATCGTTCCGTGGACAACATGTTTAAAAATATATATTTCCAGGAACATTCAGTAGACCAAAACTCCAGACAACATGAGTTGTAGAAAATCAGATGGGATCTCTGAGTTCCCTGGCTTCATACCATGCATGTCATTGAAAAGATGGTAAGTCTATGCCTCACAGCCTCGTTTTCATTCCCGTTAAATATCAAAGATGGACTGTGAATAAGGCCTGTAAGCTTTGGTGGAAAAACACCCCAGTATTTAAGTCTTTTTTTTAGGAAAAATCTGGACCCTAACTTCCAAGCATAGCATCCAATGGGCCTTAGTCAGGGAAGACATCGTATTAAATTTGAAGTGAATGTAAGAAAAGCAGTGAGGGAAAGAGAGTATCTTGGTATCGATCATTAAGCCGAAAAATGAAAATGTCTTTCCTAACCAATTTAATGGAACTAAAAATTCAGGAAAATGTTGGTTGTGATAATGAATCATTATTTCAATCAACTGAACAAACTGTACATCTATCACTCACAGCCTGTGTGTGTGTGTGTGTGTGTGTGTGTGTGTGTGTGTGTGTGTGTGTGTGTGTGTGTGTGTGTGTGTATCACTTGGTGGGGACCAAATGTCCCCATAAGGATAGTAAAACCCCAAAATGTTTATGTTGTGGGGACAATTGTCGGTCCCCATGAGGAAAACAGCTTATAAATCATACTACAAAAATTAAAAAATGCAGAACGTTTTCTGTGAGGGTTAGGTTTAGGGGTAGTGTTGGGTATATGGGTTGTGTTAGGTTTAGGGGTGGTGTTGGGTGTAGGGGTTGTGTTGGGTTTAGGGGTTGTGTTATGTTTAGGGGTTGTGTTATGTTTAGGGGTTGTGTTGGGTTTAGGGGTTGTGTTGGGTTTAGGGGTGGTGTTTGGTTTAGGGGTGGTGTTGGGTTTAGGGGTTGTGTTGGGTTTAGGGGTTGTGTTAGGTTTAGGGGTTGTGTTGGGTTTAGGGGTGGTGTTGGGTTTAGGGGTTGTGTTGGGTTTATGGGTTGTGTTGGGTTTAGGGGTGGTGTTGGGTTTATGGGTGGTGCTTGGGTTTAGGGTTGTGTTATGTTTAGGGTTGTGTTATGTTTAGGGTTGTGTTATGTTAAGGGCTGTGCTGGGCTTAGGGGTGGTGTTGGGTCTAGGGGTGGTGTTATGCTTAGGGGTGGTGCTAGGTGTAGGGCTGTGCTGGGCTTATGGGTTGTGTTAGGTTTAGGGGTGGTGTTGGGTGTAGGGGCTGTGTTGGGTCTATGGGTTGTGTTAGGTTTAGGGGTGGTGCTGGGTGTAGGGGTTGTGTTGGGCTTATGGGCTGTGCTAGGCCTAGGGGTGGTGCTGGGTCTAGGGGCTGTGCTGGGTCTAGGGGCTGTGCTGGGCTTATGGGTGGTGTTGGGCTTAGGGGCTGTGCTGGGCCTAGGGGTTGTGCTAGGCTTAGGGGTCGTGCTGGGCCTAGGGTTGGCTGAGCCTATGGGCTGTGCTAGGCCTAGGGGCTGGTGCTGGGCTGTAGGGGCTGTGCTGGGCCTATGGGCTGTGCTAGGCCTAGGGGCTGTGCTGGGCCTAGGGGCTGTGCTGGGCCTAGGGGCGGTGCTGGGTCTAGGGGCTGTGCTGGGCCTAGGGGCTGTGCTGGGCCTATGGGCTGGTGCTGGGCCTAGGGGTCAGTGCTGGGCCTAGGGGCTGTGCTGGGCCTAGGGGCTGTGCTGGGCCTAGGGCTGTGCTGGGCCTAGGGGCTGTGCTAGGCCTAGGGGCCAGTGCTGGGCCTAGGGCTAGTGCTGGGCCTAGGGGCTGTGCTTGGCCTAGGGGCTGTGCTGGGCCTAGGGCTGTGCTGGGCCTAGGGCTGTGCTGGGCCTAGGGCTGTGCTAGGCCTAGGGGTGGTGCTGGGCCTAGGGCCGTGCTGAGCCTATGGGCTGTGCTAGGCCTAGGGGCTGTGCTGGGCCTAGGGGCTGTGCTGGGCCTAGGGGCTGTGCTAGGCCTAGGGGCTGTGCTGGGCCTAGGGGCTGTGCTGGGCCTAGGGGCTGTGCTAGGGCTGTGCTGGGCCTAGGGCTGTGCTGGGCCTATGGGCTGGTGCTGGGCCTAGGGCTGTGCTGGGCCTAGGGGCTAGTGCTGGGCCTAGGGGCAGTGCTGGGCCTAGGGGCTGTGCTGGGCCTAGGGGTCGTGCTGGGCCTAGGGGCTGTGCTAGGCCTAGGGCTGTGCTGGGCCTAGGGCAGTGCTGGGCCTAGGGGCTGTGCTTGGCCTAGGGGCTGTGCTGGGCCTAGGGGCTGTGCTGGGCCTAGGGGCGGTGCTGGGCCTAGGGGCTGTGCTAGGCCTAGGGTGGTGCTAGGCCTAGGGCTGTGCTGGGCCTAGGGCTGTGCTAGGCCTAGGGGCTGTGCTAGGCCTAGGGGCTGTGCTGGGCTCTAGGGGCTGTGCTGGGCCTAGGGGCTGTGCTAGGCCTAGGGGCTGTGCTGGGCCTAGGGGCTGTGCTAGGGCCTAGGGGCTGTGCTGGGCCTAGGGCTGTGCTGGGCCTAGGGTCAGTGCTAGGCCTAGGGGCTGTGCTGGGCCTAGGGGCTGTGCTGGGCCTAGGGGCTGTGCTGGGCCTAGGGGCTGTGCTAGGCCTAGGGGCCGTGCTAGGCCTAGGGGCTGTGCTAGGCCTAGGGCTGTGCTGGGCCTAGGGGTCAGTGCTGGGCCTAGGGCTGTGCTAGGCCTAGGGCTGTGCTAGGCCTAGGGGCTGTGCTGGGCCTAGGTGCTGTGCCAGGCCTAGGGGCCAGTGCTGGGCCTAGGGCCTGTGCTAGGCTCTAGGGCCTGTGCTGGGCCTAGGGGCTGTGCTGGGCCTAGGGCTGTGCTAGGCCTAGGGCTGTGCTGGGCCTAGGGGCTGTGCTGGGCCTAGGGTCAGTGCCTGGGCCTAGGGCCAGTGCTGGGCCTAGGGGCTGTGCTGGGCCTAGGGCCTGTGCTAGGCCTAGGGGCTGTGCTGGGCCTAGGGGCAGTGCTGGGCCTAGGGCCGTGCTTGGCCTAGGGCCTGTGCTGGGCCTAGGGCCTGTGCTAGGCCTAGGGGCCAGTGCTGGGCCTAGGTGCTGTGCTAGGCCTAGGGCTGTGCTAGGCCTAGGGGCTGTGCTGGGCCTAGGGGCTGTGCTGGGCCTAGGGTCAGTGCCTGGCCTAGGGGCTGTGCTGGGCCTAGGGGTCAGGCTGGGCCTAGGGGCTGTGCTGGGCCTAGGGCCAGTGCTGGGCCTAGGGCTGCTGGCCTAGGTGCAGGGGCTGTGCTGGGCCTAGGGCCTGTGCTAGGCCTAGGGGCTGTGCTGGGCCTAGGGGCTGTGCTAGGCCTAGGGCTGTGCTAGGCCTAGGGGCTGTGCTGGGCCTAGGGTCAGGCCAGGCCTAGGGCTGTGCTGGGCCTAGGGCAGTGCTGGGCCTAGGGGCCTAGTGCTGGGCCTAGGGGCTGTGCTGGGCCTAGGGGCTGTGCTAGGCCTAGGGTCAGGCCTGGCCTAGGGCTGTGCTGGGCCTAGGGCCAGGCTGGCCTAGGGGCTGTGCTAGGCCTAGGGCTGTGCTGGGCCTAGGGGCTGTGCTGGGCCTAGGGCCAGTGCTGGGCCTAGGGGCTGTGCTAGGCCTAGGGGCTGTGCTGGGCCTAGGGGCTGTGCTGGGCCTAGGGGTCGTGCTAGGCCTAGGGGCTGTGCTGGGCCTAGGGGCTGTGCTGGGCCTAGGGGCTGTGCTGGGCCTAGGGCCAGGCTGGGCCTAGGGCTGTGCTGGGCCTAGGGGCTGTGCTGGGCCTAGGGGTCGTGCTGGGCCTAGGGCTGTGCTAGGCCTAGGGCTGTGCTGGGCCTAGGGCTGTGCTGGGCCTAGGGCTGCTAGTGCTTGGGCCTAGGGGTCAGTGCTGGGCCTAGGGGCTGTGCTGGGCCTAGGGGCTGTGCTGGGCCTAGGGGCTGTGCTGGGCTTAGGGGCTGTGCTGGGCCTAGGGCTGTGCTGGGCCTAGGGGCTGTGCTGGGCCTAGGGGCTGTGCTGGGCCTAGGGCTGTGCTGGGCCTAGGGGCTGTGCTGGGCCTAGGGCTGTGCTGGGCCTAGGGGCTGTGCTGGGCCTAGGGGCTGTGCTGGGCCTAGGGGCTGTGCTAGGCCTAGGGCTGTGCTGGGCTTAGGGGCTGTGCTAGGCCTAGGGGCTAGTGCTGGGCCTAGGGGCTGTGCTGGGCCTAGGGCTGTGCTGGGCCTAGGGGCTGTGCTGGGCCTAGGGCTGTGCTGGGCCTAGGGCTGTGCTAGGCCTAGGGCTGTGCTGGGCCTAGGGGCTGTGCTGGGCCTAGGGCTGTGCTGGGCCTAGGGCTGGCTGGGCCTAGGGCTGTGCTGGGCCTAGGGGCTGTGCTGGGCCTAGGGGCTGTGCTGGGCCTAGGGGCTGTGCTGGCCTAGGGGCTGTGCTGGGCTTAGGGGCTAGTGCTGGGCCTAGGGGCTGTGCTTGGCCTAGGGGCTGTGCTGGGCCTAGGGGCTGTGCTGGGCCTAGGGGCTGGTGCTGGGCCTAGGGGCTGTGCTAGGCCTAGGGGTCGTGTTAGGCTTAGGGGCTGTGCTAGGCTTAGGGTTGTGCTAGGTGTAGGGCTGTGCTAGGTCTAGGGGCTGTGCTGGGCCTAGGGCTGTGCTGGGCCTAGGGGCTGTGCTTGGCCTAGGGGCTGTGCTGGGCCTAGGGGCTGTGTTAGGTGCAGGGGCTGTGCTGGGCCTAGGGTGGTGCTGGGCTTAGGGGTTGTGCTAGGCCTAGGGGCTGTGCTTGGTCTAGGGGCTGTGCTATGCTTAGGGGCTGTGCTGGGCTTAGGGGCTGTGCTAGGCCTAGGGGCTGTGCTAGGCCTAGGGGCTGTGCTAGGCTTAGGGGCTGTGCTAGGCTTAGGGCTTGTGCTTGGCCTAGGGGCTGTGCTGTGCTGGGCTTAGGGGCTGTGCTAGGCCTAGGTGCTGTGCTAGGCTTAGGGGCTGTGCTGGGCCTAGGTGCTGTGTTAGGCTTAGGGGCTGTGCTGGGATTAGGGCTTGTGCTATTTTTAGGGGCTGTGCTGGGCTTAGGGCTGTGCTAGGTGTAGGGGCTGTGATAGGATTAGGTGCTGTGCTGGGCTTAGGGGCTGTGCTGGGCTTAGGGTCAGTGCCGGGCCTAGGGGCAGTGCTGGGCCTAGGGGCTGTGCTGGGTGTAGGGGCTGTGATAGGATTAGGGGCTGTGCTGGGCCTAGGGGCAGTGCTGGGCCTAGGGATGTGCTTGGTCTAGGGGCTGTGCTATGCCTAGGGGCTGTGCTATGTCTAGGGGCTGTGCTGGGCCTAGGGGTTGTGCTGGGCCTAGGGGCTGTGCTAGGCTTAGGGGCTGTGTGCTGGGCCTAGGGGCTGTGCTGGGCTTAGGGGCTGTGCTTGGCCTAGGGGTGGTGCTGGGCTTAGGTGTCAGTGCTTGGCTTAGGGGCGGTGCTTGGCTTAGGGGCTGTGCTAGGCCTAGGGGTGGTGCTGGGCTTAGGGCTGTGCTGGGCCTAGGGGCTGTGCTGGGCCTAGGGGCTGTGCTGGGCCTAGGTGCTGTGCTAGGCCTAGGGGCTTGTGCTAGGTGCTTAGGGGCTGTGCTGGGCTTAGGGCTGTGCTAGGTCTAGGGGCTGTGCTAGGCCTAGGTGCTGTGCTGGGCTTAGGGGCTGTGCTGGGCCTAGGGGCTGTGCCAGGTCTAGGGTCAGTGCTGGGCCTAGGGGCAGTGCTGGGCCTAGGGGCTGTGTGCTGGGCCTAGGGGCTAGTGCTGGGCCTAGGGTCAGTGCTTGGCCTAGGGGCTGTGCTGGGCCTAGGGGCTAGTGGCCTAGGGCTGTGCTTGGCTTAGGGGCTGTGCTGGGCCTAGGGGCTGTGTCTGGTCTAGGGGCGGTGCTTGGTCTAGGGTGTCTGGGCTTAGGGCCTAGGGGCTGGTGCTTGGCTTAGGGGCGGTGCTGGGCCTAGGGGCTGTGCTGGGCCTAGGGGCTGTGATATGATCTAGGGGCTGTGCTGGGCCTAGGGGCTGTGCTGGGCCTAGGGGTTGTGTTAGGATTAGGGGCTGTGTTAGGTTTAGGGGTTGTGTTGTGCTGGGCTTAGGGGATGTGTTGGGTCTAGGGGCTGTGCTGGGCTTATGGGTGGTGCTGGGTCTAGGGGTTGTGCTGGGTCTTAGGGGTGGTGTTGGGCTTAGGGGTGGTGCTGGGCTTAGGGGTTGTGTTGGGTTTAGGGGTTGTGTTATGTTTAGGGGTTGTGTTATGTTTAGGGGTTGTGTTGGGTTTAGGGGTGGTGTTGGGTTTAGGGGTTGTGTTGGGTTTAGGGGTTGTGTTGGGTTTAGGGGTGGTGTTGGGTTTAGGGGTAGTGTTGGGTTTAGGGGTTGCATTAGGTTTGGGGGTTGTGTTGGGTTTAGGGGTGGTGTTGGGTTTAGGGGTTGTGTTAGGATTAGGGGTGGTGTTGGGTTTAGGGGTTGTGTTGGGTTTAGGGGTTGTGTTAGGTGTAGGGGTTGTGTTGGGTTTAGGGGTTGTGTTGGGTTTAGGGGTTGTGTTGGGTTTAGGGGTTGTGTTATGTTTAGGGATAGGGTTAGGGTAAGGAGATAGAATATAAAGTTTGTACACCTTGCTAGGGTGTTCTGGGGGGTTGCCATGGTGTTGCTTTGTGGTTGTTAAGGAATTCTGAGCATATTTGTTTAGCATATTTCTGTGTGGTTTCTAGGGTGTCCTGGGTTGTTCCATACTAGCCAAAACCAAAAGATCCCAGCTCCAAGTTGTCTATAATATTCTGGTCCCCAGATACTGTTCAGTAAATTTCAAGTCTCTCCTTCAATGCAAGTCTACAGGATTTTTTTTTGTTTTGTTGCAGATTTTATCTTCAACCAGACAAAAATTTTAAGTCCAATCAGTTAGAAAAGTAGTACCACACCTCTCTTCAATACGCTGCATGATTTGAGTAATGCATTAACATGTGAATTGTACAGTTTTTCATAGTATTCGATTCGTCATTCCCAGTTCACCTCGGCAGTGATCCTCCTCAGGAACCGTACTAAGATGCAATCTTTTGGGGGCCATTTTGATCTGTAGGGTGGGCAAGTGTTTGTTTCTTCATCAGAATGGGAGGGTGATATCAGAATGCCCCCCGACTCTGCCATGGTCCTCCTCCCCAGTGTGAAGACGAACGCTTGCTTTAGCACAAGTTCTCGAGTGGGATGTGAGGAGATTACAGCTGATGCTCGTAGGTGGTTTATTTACTGTATACAATGCAGAGCCTTGCACAGCTCTGATACTGCGAGAATTTAAAAGCGGTTTTATAGCTATCTGTGGCAGTGGGTTGATCTTTTATACGGTTGGGCTTTGGTTCCAGTCCTGGCTGTTGATGAGCTTAGTCATACTGTGGTGTGTGTGTGGCCTCTCTCACTATAAAATGAACTGAGTTGATAGGAGGAATGCATGGGAAACATGATTCAAAATAAACCAAACCATTGAAGCATTCAGTAGTCAACAGTGTTATAGAACCTAACGCATTCAGGCAATATATTTTCAATACATAACCACAGCAGTTTTTATCCAGCACAAAAACAATGAGGATTTCAACTAGGGTGACCGCATTAAACTTGAGTTGGTGCATTGACACTGAATACAACTAATAAAACTAGAAACAACCTTATCTACATAGTGCCAATGTATGACTATTGAGAGTGCAGAAGGGGAAGTTCACGTGATCTGCCACCTACAGTTGGATAGTGCCGTGAAGAAGGAACGCCTACTTGAGTTATCACTCGTAAGGTCACATTGACACTGAAGTTAATGCGCTTGAATTTTAGACATTGAATGAAGACAGATACATGATAACTCAATTACTTTTTATCACTACACAACATCAATTTGTCACAGTCATTGTTTTTATTCCTTAGATCAGGTTGTCTGTGCCATTTTGATGATGTTGGTAATATTTTTTTTTTGTTTCCACCAGTCTGGATAGATGACATTATGTGTGTTCTGATTTGATAATCTCATTATTCTATCGCTGCAGTAACAGGCACATTCGTTCTGCAGAACAGTGTGTGTGAGTCTACCACTCACACACACCGGTCCCAGGTGTGTGTGAGTGGTAGAGTAAGAGAAGAGAGAGAGAGAGAGAGAGAGAGAAGAGCCATTACAAAAATGTGCCACGTAATCATAGTTTAAACCAAAACACCTAGTTACTACAATAAAAATGTTAACTGGGTTTTAAGCACTATTCTGAAAATTCAGAAATTTCTATCTTAAAACCAAAGTGAGAACAATTTAATAAAGTGAAAATGAATAGCAAAACGTCAACTATGAAATAAAGAAACTAAGACATATATTTTAAAGCAAATTTTCTGCGTTTAAATTATGAAAGACACCAAAATAACGTTAAAGAATGCTATGGTGTAAATATTAAGTAAATGCCAAAAGGACAGGGAAGAAAGGAAAGAATGAAGGAACAATGAAAATGGAATGAAGGAAGGAAGGCAGGAAAGAAGTAAGGAAGGGAGGGAGAAAAAATTAAGAAAGGAAGGCGAAGGAAAGAATGTAGGAAAATGAAGGAAGGAACAGGCAATGATTGAAGGAAGGAAGGAAGGAAGGGAGGGAGAAAAAATGAAGAAAGGAAGGAAAGAAGGTAGGAAAAATGAAGGAACAGGCAAGGAAGGAAGGAAGGAAGGTAGGAAGGGAGAAAACATGAAGAAAGGAACAGGCAAGGATTGAAGGAAGGAAGGAAAGAAGGTAGGAAAAATGAAGGAACAGGCAAGGAAGGAAGGAAGGAAGGAAGGAAGGGAGAAAACATGAAGAAAGGAACAGGCAAGGATTGAAGGAAGGAAGGAAAGAAGGTAGGAAAAATGAAGGAACAGGCAAGGAAGGAAGGAAGGAAGGAAGGAAGGAAGGAAGGGGGAAAAAATGAAGAAAGGAACAGGCAAGGAAGGAAGGAAGGAAGGTAGGGAGAAAAAATGAATAAAGGAACAGGCAAGAATTGAAGGAAGGAAGGCATGAAGGATGGGAGGGAGGGAGAAAAAATGAAGAAAGGAAGGAAGCCAGGAAGGAAAGAAGGTTGGAAAAATGAAGGAACAGGCAAGGAAGGAAGGAAGGAAGGGAGAAAAATGAAGAAAGGAACAGGCATTTAGGACATGGAAGGAAGGAAAATAGGAAGGAAGGAAGGAAGGAAAGAAGGAAGGAAGGAAGGGAGAAAAAATTAAGAAAGGAACAGGCAAGGAAGGACATGGAATGAAGGGAAAGAAAGAAAGAAAGAAAGAAAGAAAGAAAGAAAGAAAGAAAGAAAGAAAAATGTCCAAGACTCTCAAAACCATGTGACTTCATCTGACATTCTGTCTTCTGTTACACTCTCTCTCTCTCTCTCTCTCTCTCTCTCTCTCTCTGTGTGTGTGTGTGTGTGTGTTGTGTGTGTGTTCCTGAACAAAAATGAGCTGAAAAACATGGAGCATTTCACTCCTATTATGCCACACGAATCCGATTATATTCAAGGGCAAAACAAATGGACAATTATTTATTATAATTTTAAATCTGTAGTTATAATTACATAATATATTTTGAAATAATAAGAATATAATTATCATTATTTAGAATTATATTATGCAATAAATCATCCTTTAACACTGCAACCCTTGAAACCTTTCCCCATCCCTGTTACGGGCTTAATATTAACCAATAAGTGAAGGGCATGTCCTGTCGCCATGGCGAGGAGTTGTCCAGTCAGAGTTGAGCAGCATCATTGATTGTTCCAGAGCTGATTAAGGTAATGGCAGTCACAGGTTGTCCTCATGGAGAGTAACGTATTCAATATGAAAAGCACATGGACTGATTCTCTTGTTAACTCTGAATCCAAAGAGAAAAATCACAAATTGGACTGCTCAAAAATGTCTTTCTTACTTCCATGGAATGCAAAAAAAAAAAGACGTTAGGCAGAATGTTAGCCTCAGTCACCATTCACTTTCATTGTTTGGAAAATAAGATGCAATGACATTGATTGGTGACTGTGGTCATCCTGCCTAACATCTCCTTTTGTGTTCCACGGAATAAAGAAAGTCATATGGGTTTGGAACAACATGAGGGTGATTAAATAATAAAAGAAGTGCACATTTTGGGTGAACTATTCATACACACTCACACTTAGTCTTCATCTCTTTCTCACACAAATGCATGAATGCACTTGCCCACAAAAACACACACCAACACACACATAATGTATATGTATGAAAGCATCTGGACACAGGCACACACTCTTTCTCACACATGAATGAATGAATTTGCACACACTCACACACACACAGAGTGTGTCTCACACAAATGTTATCCTGCCATGTGTTTTAATGAACTGTCACCCTGTTAGCTGTAGCTCTCTCTGAGGGCTGGAGCATCTAATTTCTCATCAGATTCCTGCTGTTTAAATGCACCTGCTGTGCCTTTTAGACAATCATATCTGACATGCTACTGTCAGTCCTATAGTGTTTGCATTAGAACCGCAGTGTGTTGTAAAAGCCTTCAGAGGCAATTGAAATTTGACATGATTTAAAATTATTTCAATTCACGTTTGAATCCAAGCAATTCAGTTCAGCCCACTTCCCATGATTTCAGACTCAATTATAATCAATTCAATGGAATTAAATGTAGTTTCAACTGAGTTTATTCAAATCCAATTCCATTAGAAGCACTTTGACTCAAATTCAGTTCCATTCAGATCACTTTTCTATTGTATTTTATTCTATTCTCATTGTACTCAATTTCTATACAGTTAAATTCAGTTTGGTTGGTCATTGTTGTGATAATACAGTTCAACTCTGTTCAGTTTAGTGCACTTTAGATTCAATTAAATTATAAGCTCTTCAATAAAATGTAATTCAGTTTCAATTCAGTGCAGTTCTGTTCAGTTCAGTTGTCGTCAGTATTCTACACTGTTCAACCTTCACTCAGTTTCAATTAAATGTACATGTACTTTTGGTTTGTCAATTTAGTTTTAATTTATTTCAACTCTGTTTAATTCAGTGCTGTGTACTTCACTTCCGTTTCAATTCTATTATAATCACTTTAATACAACTCCATTCAGTTTCAAATCAGTGTAATTCTGTTCAGTTCAGATTAGTCCAGTTTACATCAATTAAAATTAATTCACTTCAGGTTCAAGTCTGATCAAATCAGTTCTGTCCACCTCACATCACTTCATATTCAAATATAATCAATTCTATGCAATTTAATCCAGTTTCAATTCTGTTAATTTCAATCCAATTCCATTACAATCACTTTGACTCAAATTTATATCCATTCAGATTACTTTTCTATTCTATATTGTATTCTATTCTCAGACATCACTCAGTTAAATTCAATTTAGCTCATCATTTTACTCATAATATAGTTCAACTCTGTTCAATTCAATTCAGTTCAGTTCAGTGCACTTCACTTCTGATTGATTCAATTCTAAGCACTTCAGTACAATAAAATTCAATTTAAATTCAGTGTAATTCTGTTGAGTTCAGTTCTCTTCAGTTTTCTGTTCTATTCACATTCATTTCCATCACTTCATTTCAGTTCAGTTTAATTTGGTAATTCAATTTACTTTCAAGTTAGTTAACTCTGTTTAATTCAGTTCAGTGCACTTCACATAAACTAAAATTAATTCAATTCAGGTAAGTCCACCTCATATCCCTTCATATTCAATTAAAATAAATTTAATGCGATTATAATCTAGTATACATTTAATTTAATTCAATCCAATTAGAATTGTTTAGACTAAAATGTAGTTCTTTTCAGATCACTCCCAACCATCACTCACTTTCTATTCAGTTCAATTCAGATTGATTCATCAATTTTGTTTCAGTAGAGTTTAATTTAGTTTAGTGCACTCTGCCCTGAGATTCAATTCTATAATAATCAATTCAATCTTTTCAAATCAGTGCAATTCATTTCAGTTCAATTTACATTCAATAAAATCAATTAAATTCAATCAATTCAGTTCAGTCCACCTCACATCACTTCATATTAAATTATGATCAATTCAATGCAATTAAATCCAGTTTCAATTCAGTGTAATTCAATCCAATTCAGCTTACACTCAAATTAAATTCCATTCAAATCTTTATTCTTTACTATTCTATGCTATCCATCTTTTTAGCAATCAAAGTGCTTTTTTAATCACTGAGTCATCGATATTTGTGACTATCCTTAGCCCCTGAGTGGTTTAATGTTTTACTCACTCTTTCCAGATAAACACATGGATCAGCGATGTTGCGGCCAGCAGAAGCTGAGTGCAGATCACTGAGTGTATAGACCATAGCAGAGATGCTGGGATCACTAGATTATAGTGTACACTAGAGTACAGAGAACACAATGACTCATTACCTAAAGGTCAGCATGAGGCACACAAGAGCGCTTTTACTCTGACAGAGCATCATAAAAAGGTGGTTGGCCATTATGGATCCTAAACCTCATTAAAACGCACAGAGCTATCCACCGATCAGCAACAACATTAAAACCACCTGCCTAATATTGTGTAGGTCCCTCTAAAACAGCGCCAACCATATTCTTCTCGGCACAATTGTACAGAGTGGTTATCTGAGTTATTGTAGACTTTGAACCAGTCTGGCCATCCTCTGTTGATCTCTCTCATCAACAAGACATTTCCATCCACAGAACTGTCGCTCACTGGATGCTTTTTGTTTTTAGCATCATTCTGAGTAAATTCTAGAGACTGTTTTGTGTTAAAATCCCAGAAATACTCAAACCAGCCCGTCTGGCACATTTGCATGTTATATGTGTAACAAGTATGCTTTACTGTAAAATGTTAAAAACTAAAGCAACATCAACAATAAGAAAAAGAACAAGATCTGAACAAAGAAGACAAAGAAAGCCCTAAGTACCACAGAGTGAAATAAGCAAATGTAGTGTGAGGAAACACACACATTTGACCTTTTCAAGAGGCTATTATTCCAGCAGTGGTTTGAAACTGAAAGGTATTGACACCACGTGTCGATAGCTCAAAGGTCAGTTATTAGGACTGCTAAAGAGCCTCATTTATTATTAGTTTGCTTTCCTCAAGACTGTTAGTATTAGCATTTGGCTTGAAGTGGAACTGACATATCGTCTCCCAGGAGATGTTTCAAAAGGTCCTCTAAGAATCCAATTCAGAGGGCCACAAACTGCAAAACATATGTTTAATCAGAACAAAAAGACAACCGTAAAAACTTTCTATGAAGCCTGTATATAATGGATTATACAGTTATTCTTAATGTATTATAATGAATGGATTCCATAATACATACTAATACACTTCATAATCAGCTGTTTTATGGTGTAAATAAATGTTAATGGTTTATTTATTTATTATAATATTCACTATTTATGGTTACTGCTTTAGTTCTTAGGCTCTAAGGCTAGCATCACTATTGTTAAAGCTCATTTTTAGGGTTATAATTATTTTACTTCAGCACATAAAATGTCCCATACCGTTTGTTCTACAGACATGAATGAAATCTCAAATCATGCTGGGCTTGTTAAGCAGAGGTTACACTATTCTAACCAATTGGACTGACGGTATTTGCCTGGTGTACAATAAATCAGGTGAAAAGATCCCATAGACTTGCATTGAAGGAGACACCGGAGCCATATTACATAGACACCAGAATATCCTAGAATCTTCGAGGTGGATATTGTTTGGTCTCTAAACAAACCACCCAAAACACCCAAGCAGCTACATAGCAACACTAGCAACCATTCAGAACACCCTAGTGACCCCATTGCAGCACTCTAACAACTATACAAAGCACCCTAGAAACTACAAAGCAAAGCTCTAGCACCCCTCCAGAACACTCTAGCAACTACATAGCAATGCTCTAGCAAACATCCAGAATGCCCTAGCACAGCAGCATGCTATAAGTAACTCAGAACACCTTAGTAATTGCATAGCAATGCCCTAGCAACTACCTACAACACCCTAGGCCTGGGGGACAAGCTTTGCATAGGGAAACATATCTGATATTCTTTAGAAAGTGTAAACATCTAATGTAATGTATTAATGAAAATAAAACAGATTATAACATGTATTACAATGCATTATCACTACCTTTAAAATGCATTACAAATATCTTTATAATGTATTATATATACAGATTTTTTAAAAGTGTTACCACTTACCATTTATACCTCTGTACATTTATGTGACTTCAAAAAGCAGAAAGATAAAGTATTTTATCTTCACACACACACACACACACACACACACACACACACACACACACACACACACACACACACACACAGGTGGGTAGTAACGTGCTACATTTACTTGAGTAACGTTTTGGAAAAAATTACTTTTAGAGTAGGTTTAAAAGTGGGTACTTTTTACTTTCACTCAAGTAACTTTCTAATGAAAACATTTACCTGTACTTCTTTACAATGGGAGGCATTCTTGTCGTTACATTACTGGGTTTAATTTGAGTTCATGTGTGATTTATTGAGAGATTATTGAATGGGACCTTTACGACAGCGGAAGTTCACACAGCTGCGTGTGCTGTCACAGACTGTCACTAAAGCCGAGTCCATCACTGCTGCAGCATCAATCTCTTCAAAGTGAAACACTTTCTTCACTCCACACAGTGATAAAAGAATAGTTTCATCACGCAATGCCTTCATTTAACACCTAGACAAGTAGATATTTCAAGATTAAAATTGAAACTCCAACTTCAGGCAGCACTCTGAGGTAAGTTGTGGCTCTAATGCTAACACGGGCTTTTCTGTGTAATGTGATGGTCATTTTCAGGGTGATTCTGTAACTGGGCTCTTATGACATCAGCTTTAAGTGTATGTCTTTGTATATAAATCAATGCAGCAATATATCAGTGCCCTTTGTCCCATGTCCCACATGTCATGAGCAGTATTTACATATTTACCCCGTGCCCTCGTGGGGATACTGGAAACCATCGCAGCTACTTCTGGCGAATTAACTGAATAAATCCATTTAAACATCCACGTTAAGTGTAAATGCCTTTTGATCTGCTGTTCACGTGATTGACAACTGGAGCACGAACAGACAGCATTTCTGAGCGTGCATAGCGAGCCGTGCGCGTGAGAGATGTGAGGTGAGTTTACGGAGAGTAAAATGCATTTATTATTTTGCCAAGAGGAAACAAGATGTAGTTTTGGTGCAAAGAAAGTTAAAGCAGCATTTGCCCAGCTGCTTTTTTTTCTCCGCTGGTTGTGTACATTTTATGGAGGCATGTCAGACGGTGCGGATGACTGTCCTGTCAGCACCTGATCTCTCATTATTCTGCCTGTGCAACAGTGTGATAAAACGATGGTAAAATGCGATACATGGTAACACTATATGCATTCAAAACCAATGCGTTTATGAAAATCATAATTAATGATTACAAATATTGCCAGCCTGTAATATAAAGCAGCATAATGTAAAATTTTTATATCGCTAAAAAAGCTGGAAGTGGCTGATACCGGAAGTTACGCTGAAAAATAAGGTGGATATAGTGAATGGCAGTGAGTGAACGAAATGAGTGAGTGAATTCAGACGCTGGCATATACACAGAGCATGAGTGTGTATCAAATGTACACTCGAAATTAGAGTGCATTGTGGGTAAGAGTGGGTAAGAGTGCATTGTGGGTAAGTGAACAAAAGTAGGGAACAAGTGGGTCACTCAGAATTCAGACACTAATTCAAAATGGTAAATTATATTGTGGATAAGGGGTGGTTTCAGACACAGCAAGTGTTCTGTGACCGGGGTTGGTGTCCTATGCAGGCTGCATACTCTGCGTTTAGAGAGCGGTGGTACTGCTGTACAGAACAGATGATCTAAATTCTGAAAACTGTAACTACACAGTTATATTCTCTGAAATAAGAATCCACGCAGGACTTTAAAAGCTATGAAATAGCAAAAGTAGGCATTTATAAAACATGATCTTGCTTTGGTTTATATTTCAGCATTATATATAATGTCCGTGTGGGACATTTTCACATTTTCACCGTAGTAATTACTAGAAAGGTTTCCAAACCTCTCTTCTTATTGACAAATTCATCCAGATCTGACAAGGGCCCTTAAAAAAAAAAATTATCATTATTTACTCACCCTCATGCCACTCCAGATGTATATGACTTTCTTTCTGCTGAACTCAAAGATTTCTAGACGTATATCTCAGCTCTGAAGGTCCATACAATACAAGTGAATGGGTGGAAACAATTTAAATTGCATTGTACTGACCTACAGCTATAATATAAAATATTCTTCTAAAAATCTTAATTTGTGTTCTGCTGAAGAAAGAAAGACATACACATTTGGGAAGGCATGAGGGTGAGTAAATGATGAGAGTTAAAATTTTTGGGAGAACTATCCCTAGCTCAGCCATAATTTAATATTCTGTCATTATTTCCCTATCCTCATGTTTCTCCAAACCCGCGAGACCTTCTGTATTCTGTGGAACACAAAAGATGTCAGAGAGAATGTTAGATACCAGTGCTGGACTGGTAATCTTGTTGTAAAGGTATTCAATGGAAAGGACGAGGCGAGAACCGGCTTGACGATATAAATAATAGTTTAATGGTAAACTTAAAAGACAACATAAACACACATGACGGACATGTCCGTAAACAATCTCTCTCTCCCGCACGGTCCCCTGCAGTCAGCCTTTAACCCTCACAGAGGCATAATTAGCCTAATACGGGACCGGGTGCGTAGGATCACGACCCGGCCCCGCCCTCCACCCTGCCAGACTTGTATTCCGGGCATTTTCCCAGTGGGTCGACACCCTTTGAGGCCAATCAGGGGCGGAATGGCTATCATGAGACGGGTGGGTCGGCCGAGAAACGGGCAGGATGTGCCACAATAGGCAAGAATGAGCCGCCGCGTTATGCAGAATGGACCACAAAATGGTGCCATATCATGCAGAATAGGACAGCGAACAACACCCCCACCCCCCCAACAATTGGGCCAGTTGCCATGTAAAATCCTGGGCCGATTTCTCTTCCCAGTCCAGCCCTGTTAGAGACTAACTGTCTCGGTCACCATTCACTTTCAAAATATGGAGAACAAAAACTCATTCACTGAAAGTAGTCATTCTGTCTAATATATCCTTATTGTGTTACATGGAAGAAAGAAAATCATACGGGTTTGGAACAACATGATGGTGAATGATGACAGAATTTCCATGAATAATAATAATAATATTAATTATGTAATACATGTTAAATGTGTATTATGTAATGGAATATAGGGGAGTAAACATCTATTATGTCATTTGTGAAAGTAACAAGGTACTCTTTTAATTGGATACTTTCTAACACTTACTCAAGCAATTATTTATGTTAGTAATTTTACTTCTACTTGAGTAATTTTTTGAAAGTAATTGTACTTTTACTTGAGTACAGTTTTTGGCTACTCTACCCACCTCTGCACACACACACACACACACACACACACACACTGGCTAATGTACAGTAATAGGAAGATACATAAAGTCTAGATTTAACAACATTGTGTACTGTCAGACTGCATTGAGTGTGCTAATCTGAACGAGGCCAGAGGGTAAATCATCAAGCACAGCAGGAAATGAGAATGCCAGGCCTTGCCACGTGTTACTCAGCATGCTAGGATTATTACGATTATTAATTTGTATTAATTCCATTCAATTCACTTATACTGCACTCACTTCCAATCCTACTGGAGTGTTGTGGACCCACAACACTCCAGTAGGATTGGAAGTGAGTGCAGTGTAACTGAATTGAATGGAAATTAATAATTAAAAATTAAATAATCCTCAAGTGAATGAAGGCAAATTAATGGGAAATCTGAAGAAAGGGAAAAGGCTGTCTACATCCTCTGATTGCATTATTCAACAATGAAAACGCTGGACTAGAAATCACATAGAAACTCAATACCTTTAGTTTTCTCCCATGAGGTAGAACTCAAAACAATGGCACGAGTTTGGGGCGGGACTATCTGTTTGCCTGACCAATCCCAGGTGGGAGTTTTCACAGAACCTTGAAAACAATCAATGTAATGTTCTACATTTTCAGGTCATTGAACATTTTTCCAAAATCCCAAAAGACTCCTCTAAGAGTTTTTAAGCTACAACCACCAAACAATCTTCAGACTGTTCTGACTCCGCTGTTCTGATTGCTATGTCTTTTTGAATGGATCATAATTACGATTTTTGCACAATGGACAATCAAAACTATTCAATTATTGTTATTTGTTTTTATGCCAAAGTTGTGCTCTGTGATATATAAAACTAGAGTAACCAGTTTTTTGGTTACCCATAATAAAACTTTGACTGGTTTGGTGGTGACCCTGTGTTAAAATGATACAGAGATAAAAATATTTTTAGAGGAACGTTGAAACAGTTTGCAATGTCAGCATCTCAGCCATGAATATGTTCAGAATGGATAACTAGCATACCATATAATGCACAGTACACAATGTATACTGCATACAAGCAGATACCACAGTAATGCACATCACACCATGTGTATTTATAGTCTGCGTGACTGTCTATCTGCAGGCAACAGTGTGATTGTGTGTGGGGGTTTACTTGGCTATAAAATAAAGTATGTTTTACATTCTAAGAGGCTGTTTACACTGAAGTCATTTTTTAAGAAGTTCACACTGTGTTTCCAATAGTTTTTGTGTGTAAACATGCAATTAAAATTATTTTCCAATATTAACATGGGCTAGATGGATATATTTGACCATAGTGCTACATTTTTAGACACCCATGTTGAGTTAAAAGGAACTTCAACTATTAAAAATGCATCTCGAGACACCCACACTGTTCTATTTGTGGCGCTGTGACTGCGTCTATGTTTTTTGAGGCAATCAGTGTTTGGTGTGAATGGCTCCTAAACTGCAAAAAATATATTCAAGCAACAAATACAAAGAGTTCTGCACAATCATTGCTTCAAAAATATTAAAATCCCCCATTATATATATATATATATATATATATATATATATATATATATATATATATATATATATATATAAACATAATAAAAGCGGGGCCATTTTGTTTGATTGCTCTTATCTTAAAAATGCATTAAATATGTTTTTCACAATTGTTAGCATACTTCTATGACTTTTTGTAAAGAACAAAATTACATCACTATGACATCATCATGAGCAACAACTCTGTACAAATAAATTATTAAGTAAATAATTTAGCTAAGTGATTAATGGCAGAAAACTTATGTGCTTCTCTTTTGCCATTTAGCCCCAATTTTTGGGGGCCAAATTATTTACTTATTTATTACAACTTGTAGCAAGTTGTTGCTCATGATGATGTCATAGTGATGTCATTTTGTTGTTGCATAGAAGTATGCCACAAATAGTGAAAATGCCTTTATGCATTTTCATGATATGAGCAATCAAACATAGTGGCACATTTTTTTGAGGCCCTGTACGTGTGTGTGTGTGTGTGTGTGAGAGAGAGTGTGTGTGTGTGTGTGTGTGAATATATATATATATATATGTACAACAAGAGAGATGGAGACTAAGAGACATGGTGAGAGAAACGACCATACTATCACATTCTAGCAGCAAAATAAGGCCAATTTTAAACAGTGCCACCCTGCCAAAAAACATTTAACCACAGATGTCACACACACACACTCCCACACATGCAAACTCGGCAACACACACACACATGCACACACTTGCATGTTCCAAACTGTAGACGGAGCTGTTCAGTCAGTATTAAACTAGTCGTGCATGAAGGATCTGAAACAATTAGCTTAGAACCAACTCAATTATGGCATCCTTACCATACGGACCACATCACACACACACACACAAACACACACACACACAAACACACACCATCTCTCCCACTCTCTGTCTAACACACAAATCTGTCTGCTTCACCAACTGTGGAAGAAGTGAGATCATTTGGCTGCATGCGGTCATCTTGATTCCGATAATGTGATCTCTTGCATCTCAAGTGTGTGCATGACAAGAGAAACCACTACGAATGAAGTGATTCATTTCACATTGTTGTTAGTCCAACACAAGCCCCCTAAACGGTTGTTTTTCCTCTGTGAATAGCTCCTGGAAGAGAGAAAGCATGTTATTGAGACCTGCTCATGAGAGCTGGAGAAAATAAAAGCATTGAAGAGGCAGACATATCCTCAGGAGTGAGGAAAGAAACATTCAGCTTTTATTTTTACTGATAGTGCTGTGGTGTATTTACACACAAGTCGTAGCTAGTCTATTGGGTCTTTCTGGTGAACAAGCTAATATCAACATGTCCTTGTGAGTTAGTACCAACTCCAAAATGGTCTGATCATCAAATCAATTTCAAAAGAGAAGAACATTTATATATATATATATATATATATATATATATATATATATATATATATATATATATATAGTCACTTTAAACAAACATTCAAAACATTTCCCTTTCAAGAAAACATTGGCGTTGCATAATGATGCATTTGGGACTATGTGAGTGAGTCACGTGATCTGAAGCCTGTATACAATCATGCCTATTCATTGGCTGATAGCGCTTAAGCGATACACATAGGGAGCCACGTCATATAGATGGCTGCTTTGACGCCATTTCACCAGATTTTCTCACTTTGGTGCACAAATTTGTCTAAACCCGTGTTGGTTACTAGCGACTCGTGCCGTCTGTATTCTTCCTTTTGAGTGACAACACATGGGGACGTCGTTGGAAATAAGCAGTTCGTGTGCAGATTCAACCGCATTGTTAAACAGGCCTGATGGTGCTTCATGCGATCTATGAAAAGAGCCATATGAGCTTTGAGGCTCCGGCTCTTGTCACAAGAAAAGGATTGAAGACAGGCACCGTAATTTTGTTTGTGTCTCTCTCTCTCTCTCCTCACGTAGGCTGTTTTCAAGGAAACGCTGGTTTGGAGGCGTTTCATCACGGGAATGATGGAAAAGGTTAGCAGTTGTTTAAAATACCTAATTTCTTCTATTTTGTAACCCTAGAAAGTTCACAGAAACATAATGAGGCACGGGGTGCAGCCCTCTTTCTTTCTCTCCCGTTTTTGGAGCGCTGTTGCACGCCGGGTGAGCTCCCGCGTGATTGGTGCTCAAGCCTGGGGAATTAAGAGGCTCAAAAAAAGAAAATGATTCTCCATTACAATATTACAATATCGTGTGTGAAACTCAAATGGTTGCACGCCTTGTTTTCTTTGACAGGTGAAGAGACGCAAATGCTATGTCTGTCCCTGTTCAATGGCGGCACATACTTCATGCTCCTCAATTTTAAGATGTGTTAGTTCTGTTCTTACTGATTTTGCAGTCTTTTCTTTGTTAAGGAGTTGTGTTTTGATTTCTCCATCGGTCACGCTCTTGCTTCTCCTCGTACGAGTCTGCCGTTTGATACGCATCGCCACTCGAGATTTAGCATGTATGGATGATTGAGTAGGTCATGATTTGTGTATGGAGGACCAAACATGTCATAATTTATGTACGGATTGGATTATAGTTCCTGCTTAAGAAACCATTGGGTCATACTTTGTATATGGAGGCAAGTTGGTATAAAAATTTTCTATGGAGGACTATTGCTGCCAATTGGTATCAAAATTCGCCTATCAAAGGTAGGTTATGGCTCAGTTTTCCCCTGTGACTTGGGAGCGAGTAAAAGAGTTAATTTTAATTTCTTTCCCATGTTCACACATTCTTGCCAATTCTAAAGCTAGGGAAAATGGGCTATCTGGCATTCTCTGTTGTAAATACAGTCTGAGTGACCCATTGTTTATATTTGCCTGATCTAATTTGGCCTCTGTCCACATGGCCAAGGGTCTCAGGACAGGCATAATAGAATTCGATGTATAATAAGTATTCACAAATCACACACTCATAAATGTTGCATGCTGTTCCCCTCATAATAAATGCTGGGACAGTTGTGAAAAACCTGCTTTCTCTCAATTCCTCCCATGTTCGCACATTCCTCCCCATTCTAATACTAGGGAAGATGGTTTATCTGGTGTTCTCTGTTGTATATACATTCAGAGTGACCCTTTTTTATACTTGCCAGATTGAATTCGGCCTCTGTCCCCATAGCCAAGAGTTTTGGGACAGGCATAACAGGTGCTCTCCCCCAATGTTCATACATTCTTTCCCATTCAAAACACCAGGAAAGAGATTTTTTTTCTGATGCGTCCACTGTGGGTTGGGGGTGCTGCATCCTGCTCAAGGAGTATGGAAGGGTCAGTGGCTGAATTGGCACATAAACTGCCTGGAGATGCTAGTGGAGCAGTTGGCTTTAAGGTTTTTCCTTCCAGAAATTCGGGGCAGTCATGTCTTCATCCGGTCAGACAACTGAACGGTGGTGGCTTACATCAACCATCAGGGAGGGGTGCACTCTCCTGTCCAGACAGGATCTGATGCCTGGAGAATGGATAATACACCTGTAGATTGTGGAACCTATCTGGATGTGGTTCAGCAGAGCAGAAGTGGACCTGTTTGCATCAAGCGTGAGTCACACTGTCCTCTCTGGTTTTCTTTCTCGCCCACAGACAACGCTGGGCATCGATGCATTGGCGCATCAGTGGCCAACTGTGCATATTTACGCATTTCTACCGATCAGCCTGCTGCACTCTGTTCTGCAGAGGTTTCAGGAGGATCATGTTCGGCTTCTGTTAGTGGCCCCTTATTGGCCATCTCAGGTATGGTTTTCTATTCTAGTCTCTCTCCTGGAAAGAATGCCTTGGGAGATTCCACACAGAATGGACATGTTGTCACAGGCACAGGGCTGCTTTTGGCACCCTTGGCCGAGTTAATGGAAATTGTGGGTTTGGCCCCTCAATGGGCCCCTCTTGGTGTGCAGCATGGAGTGAGAATCCAGTCCACTGCCCAGTTGGTTCACTGGATTTTTTGCAAGAGTGTTTTGGGTTTCTATTAGACGACTTTCTCGTCTCTCGTTTTATGCTTGGAGCATGCAGGCTTAGACCTTTTCGTCCATCCGCGTCCCTTTATGGGACTTATTTGTGGTGTTAGAGTCACTCTCGACTGTTCCGTTCGAGCCTTTAACATCAGTATCAGGTACATTTCGGACTCTTATAATGGCCCTGTTATTAGTATTGGCATCATATTAGAGGGTTGGTGATTTGTATGCCTTGTTGATCATTCCTTTGAATATGGAATTTGCACCAGGGTTATCTGAAATCATACTGAGACCTCATTTGGGATATTTTCCTAAAGTCATCTCTACATGCTTTCGCTCGAAAATTGTTAATTGTCCTTTTCTCCTCTGCCAATTGAGTCGGAAGAGCATAGAAGGCTACATAGGTTATGTTCAGAGCAGGCTCTGTAGGTTTATGCTAACTGTTCTAGCCAATGGCGTAAGTCCTTGCCACACAGGCTTAAAGAGTTAGCAGCTACTGTTCTCATGGCGTGATGATATCTCATCCAAAATGTGCCATTATGCAATGTTGATGTGCCCTTGAATTCCCTCGGTTTGTTTCGTAGCTGGCCATACTCTCCAGTTGCTGCATAGGCTCGTGCCTGTTGCAGAAATCCTGGTGAAATGGCACCAAAGCAGCCACCTATATGGGTTCCATGATGCAGCTTCCTATGGGCATCACTTAAGCACCACCAGCCAATGAATTGGCATGATTTTATACAGGATTACGACCAAGTGACTCACTGGCGTATTCCCAATTGTGTCATTATGCAACGTCTCATTCCCTCTCAGGGAACCAAGATTACATTCATAACTGAGATGTTTTCATTTAATTTCTGTTATATGGGGCCAATTAGTCAAAGTATCATAGACATGTTAACTTAATCCCAGTTTAGAAATTACAGGTCGAAGTATATCAATCACATTTTCGTTTTTCTGACAATTGCAGTCTGAATGTCCAATTCAAAACACAACTGTAATATAAAAATTACATAATCAACACCTGCTACACTTTTTTATTACCCAATGTGGAAGCAACAAGTTGTCAGTGAGCACACACACACACAAACACACACACACACTAGACTGGAGTGAAGAAGCCAAATATTCACAGTTATGCTGACTCATAGGAAGAGGGGAATTAGAAGGAGTGGAGGAGGAAGCAAGGAGAGGGGAATGAGAGAGGGTGCAATTTTTACTTCATGGATCAATATGTTCTCTTTTGGCTTCTTGCACAACTTCATACTGAGGGAAGGGGTCAGAAGAGAAGAGAAGAGAAGAGAAGAGAAGAGAAGAGAAGAGAAGAGAAGAGAAGAGAAGAGAAGAGAAGAGAAGAGAAGAGAAGAGAAGAGAAGAGAAGAGAAGAGACAGGATCAGATGAGTGAAAAGAAAAGAGATGCAAAGAGATCAAAAGAGAAATAGATGAAATAGATGAAAAGAGATTAGGTGAGATGAGACAAAAAGAGGAGACAAGACAAAAAGTGATCAGATGAGACACATGATGAGACAAGAATAGAAGAGACGAGATGAGAAAAGATGAAGAGAAATTTGACGAGAACAGCAACATAATGAAATGAGAAGAGACGAAAGTATAGATGAAGAGATCAGAAGATAAGAAGAGAAGAGACAAAATGAAATTAGACTAGTAGAGGTGAGAGGAGAGGAGAGCAGAAGAGACAAACCAAGACTAGAAAAGAAGAGAAGAAACAAGCATTTTTTAAAGGAAAGGAGACACAATGAGACTAAAAGAAGAGACAAAAGAAAAGACAAGATGAGACAAAAAAGAAGACACAAGTGTGTTAGAGGAAATGAGACAACATGAAACAAAAAGAGATGAGACAAGACGAGAAGAGACTATGAGAAAAGAGACAAAAAGAGAAGAGATTTGACAACATGAGACAAGACATCAGATGAGAAGAGACAAAAAGAGAGACAAAATGAGAAGGTATGAAACGTCCTGGTTACTTCTGTAACCTCCATTCCCTGATGGAGGGAACAAGACGATGTTAGTGTCGATGAAGTGACACTAGGGGTCACTCTTGAGAGCCAAAGACACCTCTGATCTTTGATAAAAAGCCAATGGGAATTGGCGAGTGGTATTTGCATGCCATTCCCCCGAAAATACGGGTATAAAGGAGCTGGCATGTGACCCGCTTATTCAGGTTTTGTGCTGAGGAGGCTTGGGAATGGGAGGTCCGTGGGAAAATACCCAGCGGAAGTGGTCCCAATGAGGTCCCAAAATCGCCCCCAGTGCTAGCCGTGCTGGCCTCATACCTGTAGGTAGAAGGACCTAGGCGGGGAGCTGCTGGGGTGGCTAGATTTCATACGAAGGCAAGACGCGACCGCAATGTTGTCATGGTCATGTTCTCACAGTGAGAACATGACCCATCCAATAAAGATGTCCCCATGTGGGCAGCGCCCAGGCACGAATGACAGCGATCGTGGCCGTCAGAAGGCGAGAGATAACGACCGCAACCAGGAATAACACACAGATGGAAAGGCATATTTAAAAAGATGTGTCTTTAAAAAGATTTTTCCAATTGTGTCGCTCTTTTAGAATATACTCTTTTTGGATTTATACTCTTTTAGTTGTTCTGCCGAAGTGCCCAGGGGTGATCTCTGCAGTGCACCAGTGCAGAGGGGGGAGAAGCCGCTGTAATGCGCCGTCAGAATCCAGCAGAGGTGAATGGAAGCCGTGGGAATTCAGCTCAATGAATAGAGACCGCTCGGCTCCAAAGAGAATATCTGAATGAGCAGTTCATCTCATAGAAGAGACGAAACTAGAGGTGAAGAGACGAGAAGAGACACAATGAAAAGAGCAGAGATGAAATAAGACTAGTAGAGATGAGAGGAGAGGACAGGAGAAGAGAAGAGACAAACCGAGACTTGAAAAGAAGAATCAAGCATGTGTTAAAGGAAAGAAAACACAATGAGACTAAAATAGATGAGAAGAGAGAAAATAAAATGCAAGATTAGCCACAGAAAAAGCCATAGACAAAGGCCGACACAGACAAAAATGGCTTCCAAAGGAAGAACAAGTCTGTGCTCACTGTGACATTGGTGAGGTCGAGACAGAGACACACTTTCTCCTTCACTGTGAGAAATTTACAGAGGTGAGAGAGAGATACCTCCACAAACTCTCAAACCTCATGCCACATTTTTCCAGTTTGGCAGAAACCGATCAGATGCTGGTGTTACTGGGGGAGGACCATCATGCATCAGTTGCAGCTAAATTCATTTTTGAAATGCACACCCACAGAAACCAATTACTGCCTTAATGTACTTCAGTCACAGTACTTTTATTTTCTTATGTTCATAATGTTGTGTTAAACACTTATTTTATTTTATATTGTATTGTGTGTATAATAGTTTTTATTTTATTTTATTCATTACCTGGCACCTTATTTTAATTCTATTTGAATTATTTGTTGCTACTTTGTTATTATTATTTGTCTTGTCATTGTCTGTTTTGTGTATTAATGCTTTGGCAATATTGTATGTAAACACAATCATGCCAATAAAGTACTTTTAAATTGAATTGAAAATTGATTAGACAAAAAAGAAGAGTAGAGACAAGTGTGTTAGAGATGAGAAGATGAGAATAGATGGTAAGAGATGAGAGACAGTATGAGAACAGAGAATAAACAAGAAAAGAATAGACGAGACAAAAGAGAAGAGACAAGAAGAGGAGAAGAGAAGAGACAAGAAAGAAGAGAAGAGACAAGAAGAGGAGAAGAGAAGAGACAAGAAGAGGAGAAGAGAAGAAGAGAAGAGACAAGAAGAGGAGAGGAGAAGAGACAAGAAGAAGAGAAGAGAAGAGACAAGAAGAGGAGAGGAGAAGAGACAAGAAGAGGAGAAGAGAAGAGACAAGAAGAAGAGAAGAGACAAGAAGAGGACAAGAGAAGAGAAGAGAAGAGAAGAGAAGAGAAGAGCAGAGGAGGAGAGGAGAGGAGAGGAGAGGAGGAGGAGAGGAGAGGAGAGGAGAGGAGAGAGAGAGAGAAGAGAAGAGAAGAGAAGAGAAGAGAAGAGAAGAGAAGAGAAGAGAAGAGAAGAGAAGAGAAGGCTGCCAGCTATTTTTTTACTCATGTGGGTTTAATGTGAAAGTTTTGCCCTCTGATAAAATTAGTAATACATCATACTTTAATCACTAGCCAATAAAACTTTAAAATACAATTTTAAATTCTCATGTTGCCATGAATTATAATGCAGTCCACACACTCACTCTCGCATTACACACACACACACACACACACTACACATATTGAACCCAAAGGACACAGACCGAACAACTTCCTGTGTTTGATAGCATGTGTCTATCATGGACAGATCAAGATTTAAGAGAAATAACAGTTTCATGTTGATGTTTTAGTAATAAAAATTCACTTTTTTGATGCAAGTCCACTGGCAAGCTGAATGTCTTATGAGTTCAGAGTAAAGAGTGGGAGGGATTTTTGGGGAAACGGTCTCCTGAGAGTGTTAAAATACCATTGCGCTAATCGGCAACACTGAGATAACACACACACAAAAAAAAATAAAATAAATAAATAAATCATAAACTTCAATAAACCAATAAAAAAAGGCTGCTTAAAAAACTCACTGCTCAGTTAACCAGGGTTGGGGAGTAACGGAATACATGTAACAGGTAAATACATATTTAAAAAAGTACAAAATATAAGTAACTGTATTCCACTACAGTTACAATTTAAATAATTGGTAATTAGAATACAGTTACATTCAAAAAGTATTTTGATTACTGAAGAGATTACTTTGCATTTTATTATCATTTGTTTCATTTAATATTTAATATTTTCAGATGGAAAACATTTATACATATAAATGATGCGATCTAAAGTGCATTTGAACAGCGGTGAAACACTTTCTTATGATGTGTTACATTCATACGAGCAGACAGAGAAGTACGTTTGGAGCAGAAGAAATAGAAATAAACCTTGTGTAAATTGTTAGCTTTACGCTAAGCTAAAATGCTATTTCTAGCCATTTTACATGCACATGTTACCAGACACGATCACATTTATTTATCAAGAAAATACACGTTAGATCATCATTTCTTTTTTCTTGTAAGATATTCTTGATAATCATTTTTGTATTGTTTTCCTGTAAAAATATCTAAAAATCCTTAAAACAAGATCAGTTTAATTGATCTTGTTTTAGAAACAACACTGCATAAGATATTTGGGTTTTTCAGAGAATGTATTTTAACATGTGTATTTTGTCTGACTGCACTGACAGAGTTTTTATAGTCAAAACAAATGAAAAATATACAGTGCTGAAGAAGTAATCCAAAGTATTTAGAATACATTAATGACCTTGAGTATTCTAACGGAATACATTACAAATTACATTTTACAGTATATAGTCTGTAATCTGTAGTGGAATACATTTCAAAAGTAACCCTCCCAACCCTGCAGATAACACGTCCATAGTATAAGAAATAACTTGTTAATATTTATTAGCATGACTGCAAGTTTTGACGCTAATACTGGTGTAGCAACATTGAGAAAGAACTTGGAGGTGCTCCGCTTAGTGGCCACCATAGTAAAACACGTCAAGATTAAAGCCCCAGAAGACTCCAGAAATATGATGAAGCAGCTTTCTCTCTCAAAAATAAATAAATCAATTTAGCTTGCATGAAGCTGTCAATTTTCACATAAGTCTTTCAGAATTAAGTTCTTTTCAGAAACTAGCACTCAGCCACTTATTTCATATGCATGAATTTAGAAATGATGTATATATCATATTTCCCTCCATTCATTACCCGAAATAAATTGCAGCCTTTATGAAAATGGCCCATAATTAAATCCGCCATTTAATTCATTCTCAACTTGTACTGAATCAATTCGAAACTGATTCATAACCATGTTCTCAGCCATCTAAATGAATTCCAGCCCTTCTTTTATCAAACACTGTGTTTTTATCATAAAACCAGCTCATTAAAACAATATTTTTAATCTAGACTGCCAAGTGATCTGACGGGGCTCGAGTTCTCGTAATGCATTTGAAGTCATTGACATCAATCAAACATGCTGCAAGCAATTGCATTGGTTAGGCTATTATAGTGGATATGTATTAAACGGATAGTGTAGAAGACAGGAGAGAATGTGCTTTCTTGTTTGTGTCTCTCCTGCAGAGCCTAAGGTAAAGATAGAACATCATGATGGGAGAAAAAAGGAGAGGATAATGTGTCATTATCTAAATGAATCTCAAGGCCTCTAGAATCTTCCACCCACTTAGCTGACTGAGTCCAACTGCCACACAAACAAAAATACAAGCGCATAAAAACACTCATACATACACACACAGCTAATTATGTTTAAATACCTTTTTACCACCTGTTAGAGTCTAAGGGTAGTAGAAATGTTTATGCATAAAAGGTTTGTGTGTTTGCATTCAAAATGTATATGAAGGATTCATTTATACATTCATTTGACAGATACCATGGCATTGAACAATTACCATATTCACATACCATGCTATTTTACATGGTACTTCAAAATGCTATAATGGTGTCCAATCCATGCCCATATCCATGGTAGTGCCATAGCACATGCCTAAAGAACATGGTATTACCATGGTGCATGCCCAAAAACGTGGTATTTCCATTCTGCATGCCCAAAACATGTTATTACCATGGTATATGTAAAACAAATTAGAAATAATAATAATAATAAATTACATGATATTAACATAGTATTGCCATGGTACATGCCCCCAAAAAACATGGTATTACCATACTACATGCCAAAAAATTATGTATTACCACATTACATAGGCAAAAGATGTGGTATCACCATGGTATATGCCCCCCAAAACAGATGATAATGCCATAGTACATGCCCAACAACATGGTATTACCATGGTACTTGTCCAAAAAGCATGACATCACTAAATGTGTATTTGTGTACAAAAACATGCATCAAAAAACACAGTATTACTATAACTATTACCATGGTACATGTTCAAAAATCATGGTAGTACCTTTGTAGGTGTCTGTGGCAGCGGGGGCGTGGTCAAGCGCCCATCCGGGAGAGAAAAGCGGTAAGGGCGTTCACACCTGAGCTAAATTATGTCTAACACCTGTCTCTAATTGCAGTAGCGTGAGGAGAGCGGATAAAAAGCCACTCCTCACTCCTCACGCGGCACAACAGCTTCCGGCAGCAAGCATCCTGGCTTATACCGACCTGAGGAGAGCCATCCTGCAACGGGTTGGTCGGAGTCCGGAAGAAAGTCGCCAGCTCTTCCGGGCCTTGAAACTGGATAAATCCGACCGCCCGTTTGCGTTCGCCCAGCGGCTCCGTGATGCCTGTCGGAGGTGGCTGTTTGCGGAGGACCGCGACGTCGAGGAGCTGGTCGATCAGGTGGTACTGGAGCAGTTTGTCCAGCGCTTGCCCCGGAAAACGGCGGAGTGGGTCCAGTGCCACCGCCCGGCGTCGCTGGAGGAAGCCGTACGGCTCGCGGAGGACCACATGGCGGCGATTCCCAGGGCGGATGAGCCCTCTCTCTCTCTCTCCCCTTCCCCTGTGTCTTCCCCTGTTTTTCTCCCCTCCACTTTGTGCGGATGGGTCCTGCATAAAGAGGTGTGCGGTGTGCGATGCTTTGGCAGGGGAGGCGGAGCCGGGGCCGTCCTCGGCTGCTCTGAATGACGAGGGAAGGGGCGAGGTGGCCGCCCCTCCTCTCAGGGAATTCCCTGAGGGGACTTTCCTCTGGAGCAGTCGTGGATGAATCCCTTAAACATGCTCTTGACCAAGTGAGAGTAATTGATGGTCAACAGCTCCGGCCGGGCATCGCCATTTCATACCCATATTTTGCCATGATTAGAGATCGGTTATATAGAGTGACGCAGGACGCTCAAACAAAGGAGGAAGTAACGCAATTGTTGATTCCACGGAGCCGCCGGGAAATGGTCTTCCAGGCGGCTCACTATAATCCTATGGCCGGTCACCTAGGGGAACGGAAAACACTTCTCCGTCTAATAGCCCGTTTCTATTGGCCGGGCATTGGCGGTGACGTCCGCAGGTGGTGTGCGGCGTGCCGTGAATGTCAGCTGGTAAACCCACCGGCCACCCCAAAAGCGCCATTGCGCCCTCTACCATTAATCGAGGTCCCCTTCGAAAGAATTGGGATGGACCTCGTCAGGCCATTAGAACAGTCAACACGCGGACATCACTTCGTGTTAGTCCTAGTGGATTACGCGACGCGATATCCGGAAGCAGTGCCTCTGAGCAACATCTCAGCATGTAGTGTTGCAGGGGCACTCTTCAAGATAATCTCCCGGGTGGGGATTCCGAAAGAAATCCTCACCGATCAAGGCACGACTTTTATGTCACGAACACTTCGCGAACTTTACGAGCTCTTGTGCATTAAATCGATTCGCACTAACGTTTACCACCCGCAGACTGATGGCCTAGTAATAAAACGCTCAAGAACATGATTCGTAAATTCGTACACGATGACGATAGAAATTGGGATAAGTGGCTAGACCCCCTGTTGTTTGCGGTACGAGAGGTCCCACAAGCCTCCACAGGGTTCTCACCGTTTGAGCTACTGTACGGGCGACGCCCCCGCGGTGTCCTTGACGTCATCCGCGAAGCGTGGGAGGGACCTTCTAATGGAGGGACCTTCTCGTTCTCGATCTTAGAGCAAAACTCCACACACTGGGGCGACTAACACAGGAGAATTTGCTCCAAGCTCAAGAACGCCAACGCCGGCTGTATGACAGGGGTGCTCGGCTACGGGAATTTGCACCGGGAGATAAGGTACTCGTATTACTCCCAACATCAAGCTCTAAATTACTCGCCAAGTGGCAAGGACCCTTTGAGGTCACACGACGGGTAGGGGATCTCGATTATTAAGTTAAACGTACCGATAGAGGGGGCGCACGTCAAATTTATCACCTCAACCTCCTGAAATTATGGAGAGAGGAGGCGGCCTCTGTGACGTTGGCCACGGTAGTTCCGGAGAGGGCGGAGCTCGGACC
Organism: Xyrauchen texanus; assembly: GCF_025860055.1. Classification (NCBI taxonomy): domain Eukaryota; kingdom Metazoa; phylum Chordata; class Actinopteri; order Cypriniformes; family Catostomidae; genus Xyrauchen; species Xyrauchen texanus. The sequence continues at coordinate 11,825,070 of NC_068285.1, read as the reverse complement.
GGAGGTAAACAAAAACTACAATCTTAACACTCTTGGTTACTTGTGGAGACCAACTCTCACCGCGGCAACTCACAGAGGTTTCTGGATTACAAAAGGAATTTGCGGATGTGTTTTCCCCTCTACCGGGCCGTACAACCATCATACAGCACCACATCGAGACCGAGCCGGGCGCGGTGGTACGTTGCCGCCCCTATCGCTTACCCGAACATAAAAAGAAAATAGTACGGGAGGAATTAGATGCAATGCTTGATATGGGCGTAATAGAGGAATCCCACAGTGATTGGTCCAGCCCGGTTGTTCTTGTTCCCAAGAGTGATGGGTCTGTTCGATTCTGTGTGGATTACAGAAAAGTCAACGTGGTGTCTAAATTTGACGCGTACCCAATGCCCCGTGTTGATGAACTGCTCGATCGGTTAGGTACTGCTCGATTTTATTCAACCTTGGATTTAACAAAGGGTTATTGGCAGATCCCCTTGACACCAATGTCCCGTGAGAAAACAGCCTTCACTATGCCGTTTGGATTACACCAATTTGTGACGCTTCCTTTCGGTTTGTTTGGGGCCCCGGCCACGTTTCAGAGACTCATGGATCGGATCCTCAGACCGCACACCGCGTACGCCGCTGCCTATTTAGATGATATTATCATTTATAGCAATGATTGGCAGCGGCACATGCAACATCTGAGGGCCGTCCTGAGATCGCTGCGGCGGCGGGCTCACAGCAAACCCTAAGAAGTGCGCGATTGAGCGTGTGGAGGTACGGTATCTGGGGTTCCACTTGGGTCATGGCCAGGTGCGTCCCCAAATTGATAAGACCACGGCGACTAGCGACTTGCCCTAGACCTAAGACCAAAAAGGGGGTGAGGCAGTTCCTGGGGCTGGCTGGCTATTACAGAAGATTTGTGCCTAATTATTCGGACGCCACCAGCCCGCTGACTGACCTCACTAAAAAGGAGCTCCAGATCCGGTCCAATGGTCAGAGCAGTGCCAACAGGCGTTTACACAGATTAAAGCTGCACTTTGTGGGGGCCGCTTTGCATGCACCTGACTTCTCTCCCTTTTGTTTTGCAGACGGACGCTTCAGACAGAGGGCTGGGGGCGTGACTCGCAGGTGGTGGAGGGAGAGGAGCCCGGTGCTGTACATTAGCCGGAAGCTCTCCTTAAGGGAGACTAAGTACAGCACCGTGAGAGAACGAGTGTCTGGCCATCAAGTGGGCGGTCCTCACCCTCCGATACTACCTGCTGGGGCGGGCCTTCACCCTCTGCTCGGATCATGCCCCACTGCAGTGGCTCCACCGCATGAAACATACTGAACGCCCGGATCACCCGTTGGTATCTGGCCCTCCAGCCTTTTAAGTTCAAGGTGGTCCACAGACCGGGGTGCAGATGGCTGCCGCTGACTTCCTCTCCAGAAATGGGGGAGTGGTAGGCAGGTCGGATGACGCCTCGGCCTGAGTCGGGCGGTGGGGGTATGTGGCAGCGGGCGTGGTCAAGCGCCCGTCCGGGAGAGAAAGCGGTAAGGCGCCACACCTGAGCTAAATTATGTCTAACACCTGTCTCTAATTGCAGTAGCGTGAGGAGAGCGGATAAAAAGCCAGCAGCCACAGAGCATGGGGAGAGAGCCTGACACGAAGCAAAGAATAGTTGTAAACTAAATTAAGTAAATTAACTGTAATAATAAAGCTTACCCCTTAAGCTGACATCTGTTTCCGTCCCTTCCTTGGTCCACTTCACAGTGTCCAAAAGCATGGTATTACAATTATCATCTGTGTCAGTATTACCATGGTATTTTTTTGTTAGTGTGGTACTCAGTTACACACGTATGTAATCACACCCATAGTTAAATCGTTCTCTGTTGACGCTGTTTTTTTCCATTACAAACAAGATCCAAAGAAAGAGAAAGACATATTAAATCCATCGAGTGCTGTCAATCAAACTGCAGCTTTGGAAAGAGATTTCCAGGGAGAGATCATATCAATGTTCTCACTAAGATGACCACAGTTCACACACGCACACACCTCTCTTTCTATGGATATCTGCAGCCTTGCATGCTCAACTCATTTGCAACTCTATGAATAAGATAATGACAGTTATCGCAGACTTCTGTGTGTTGCTTAGTCAGGAACACATGTAATCTGTATGTGTCTGCATGTGTGTGTTAGGAAGAGGATCTATGCATGTAGATGTATATAACATGGTTAAATGTTGACCTTTGCCCCAGTGTGGGAATAGAAATCTCGCTTGAGAATCTACGCACATGCAAAAATGTTCCTCTAATCAACAACAAACGTATTATTCATGCCAACATGTGTGTCCCAGCATGCACAACAGAGATGGGCCACAACAAAAAACAAGTAGTCAACATGAAACAGCACCTGTTATCCATTTCTGAGTGGATATTCAACTAAAATATATAGGGCGGGACTTGATTTTACGAATCAAGAATTGTGAAAAGGGGTCTCTATATGACAGGTGTTTAGAGGGGAGGGGCTGAAAAGTAACAGGGATTGGTGACATCAGCAAAAAGTTAAAGTCGTTTCAGAAGCATAGGAACTTATTACATTTTGATGAAAGATTACGAAGGCAAACACTGTTTTTTTATTATTTGGAATCAAGAAATCACGCTTACCAGGAATATGCATTAAAAGTCCATTTTGATTTTATATGAACTTTTTGTCCTGTAGCATTTAACAGAATGCCTTAGAATATTCCTTTAAAATTAAAATTGACAAATGTTCCTTGATACCTTTATTTTGTGCTGAATCAGTTCTCAAAGATTTTTTTTAATTATTTAAATAATTTCCTGTGTTTGGACGATGAGTTGAAAGTAATGGAAGGAAGGAAAAGCAAGGAAGGAAAGGAGCAATGGAAAGGAAGGAAAAGCAAGCAAGGATGGAAGGAAAACAAGGAAGGAAGGAAGGAAAGAAAGAAAGGAGCAATGGAAAGGAAGGAAGAGCAAACTAGGATGGAAGGAAAACAAGGAAGGAAGGAAAAGCAAGGAAGGAAAGGAGCAATGGAAAGGAAGGAAAAGCAAGCAAAGATGGAAGGAAAACAAGGAAGGAAGGAAAGAAAGAAAGAAAGAAAGAAAGAAAGAAAGAAAGAAAGAAAGAAAGAAAGAAAGAAAGAAAGGAGCAATGGAAAGGAAGGAAGAGCAAGCAAGGAAGGATGGATGGAGGGAAGGAAGGAAGGAAGGAAGGAAGGAAGGAAGGAAGGAAGGAAGGAAGGAAGGAAAAGCAAGGAAGGAAAGGAGCAATGGAAAGGAAGGAAAAGAAAGCAAGGAAGGAAAAGCAAGGAAGGAAAGGAGCAATGGAAAGGAAGGAAAAGAAAGCAAAGATGGAAGGAAAACAAGGAAGGAAGGAAGGAAGGGAGCAATGGAACGGAAGGAAAAGAAAGCAACGATGGAAGGAAGGAAGGAAGGAAGGAAGGAAGGAAGGAAGGAAGGAAGGAAGGAAGGAAGGAAGGAAGGAAGGAAGGAAAGGAGCAATGGAAGGAAGGAAAAGCAAGCAAGGAAGGAAAGGAGCAATGGAAAGGAAGGAAAAGAAAGCAAGGATGGAAGGGCAAGGAAGGAAGGAAGGAAGGGCAAGGAAGGAAGGAAGGAAGGAAAAGAAAGAAAAAGAAAGGAATGGAAAGGAAAGGAAATGAAAGTGCAGAACTATACCAAAAAAGCATATATTGTGCAGATTATCTTATATGGGTCTTCTGTCAGATGACACAGTGTATATGAGTTATTGATATACAGCGCATGTTGGAAATCAGAGGAAAATCGATTTATCCTTATTGGATAAGCTACTGAGTGTGACTGTGGGCTTGTAGAGCTGGAGATAAAAATAGTTTAAGAGTGAAAGAGAGACCGAGAGAGAGGTCTAATGCTCCCACGGTAACAGGCTGATGAAAGGGACCGCTGTTGATGCTGGTTCTTGCTACAAACTTAACATTTTGTACAACCAAACATGCTTTACTGATCAAAAATCCTTGTGATTTCAAATTTCATTACTAAATATTTCACGTCCTCTACAGTTCTAGAATTCTTGAGTCTGACATCAACATCAATATTCTCAGCAATATTCTTTGAAACTGTTACTCTGCCAGTAGGTGATCTGAAAGAGAATAATGACCATAAAAGAAGAGTTATGATACATTATATCCACTAAAGCTCTTGTGACAATACTGAAAATGCAACGTGCACTTGCAGTGCATTATGAACTGTGGTCGAACACATTTCAGAACACATCAATGCACGGAATCGTGCACTTATCTAAAAGTGTTTGCCTTCACATACTTGCGTAGAGTATGCACAAAATGGAGTTATACATATAGAAGCGTTTACATTCATTTACATAGTATGTTTTGAGCCTAAAGGGGGCTGTTCACACAGGACATGCTCTTGTATTAAAAAAAACAGCTAGACAGAACACAAAGGAACAGAAAGAAATAAAAAAAAAATGTAAGTTGAACTACTTTTAATATGACATGATGTCTGCATCGCGTATTGAATTGCAGTCTGACATATTTCACAAAATGTAACTTGCATAGCTGAAAGTGTTTTGCAATAAAGTACTTGAGTAAAGTCGGATTTGGGCCGAAGCAGGCTGTTCACACAGGACGCATGCTTGTGTTAAAAAACACCTAGAAAGTTCACAGGGTAAGAAAACATATCACAGAAAGAAATATATATTTTTAAAAAGTTAAACTATTTTAATTTGACATTGCAGAATGTATTTGTTTTATCTAAACTACTTAAACGTGACATACTTAAAGAGCACCTATTATGGCTTTTAAACGTGCCTAATTTTATTTTAAAGATCTCGTACAATAGATTTACATGCATCCAAGGTCAAAAAACACTTTCATTTGCTCATAATTTAAATTGCAGCATTACCTTTTTTTCCCCAATGTCAAAAACGACTCGTTCAATGATCCGTTCTGAAGGATTCATTCTAAACTCTCTGCCTACACGGCTCTGATTGGTCCGATGTCCCAATCTGTTGTAATTGGTCTACTGCTTACAGCTCATGTTGGAAAGGAAATGCCCACTACCTATATCCGAGTTTCAGCTCCGCCTGAAAAATGTCTGTTTTACCTTACCAATTTGAGCCGGAGTCAAATAGTGATACATCGGAAGATCAACCTGTACTACCATCGCAAGCACCACGAGAACAGGATGTTTCTAAGTGGTAAGTTTATATGTAGTTTGACAATAATGTGAGTTAACCGGTTAGCAGAGGCTAACAGCTAACAGCTTGCACTGGCTGTACATGTAAACAGTACATTCTTACCAAATTACGTAAGTTAGTACAGGAAGTAAGTCTGGAATTACTAATGACTCGTTTCAGGTGTTCAAAATCGGTTCTTTCTTTTGGGTGTCAATAACGCCATATTTTTTGCACTTTGATTTTTTGAAACTTTGCAGACTTTTTTTACATTCACAAACAGCTTTATAACACTACATGAAAGGTAATATTTGAAAAACCATAATAGGTGCTCTTTAATACATAATGCATGAAAGTTAGATCACCCCATTATAATCAACAGAGTAAAGTTGAACACTTTTAGTGTGGACATGTTTGTTGATTATACAGTAACTGGATCATTCTAGCTTTGTTGCACCATTCTGGTTTCTTCAAGCTTACTTGCTTTGCGGACATGGTGCTATAGCTACAGCAGTTGCACCGAGGTTGACCCTTTTCAGCTCTCATGGTTCACCCAGAGCAGGGGATAGTGTGAAAACGTGATGGCCAAAGGAGAGGCGACTCTTTCAGGAGCAGCACATGCTGCATGGACAAACTGTTGCACTCAGCCTCTGTGGAAAGGTGGAAACATTCCGAGCAATTAATCATGGGAAGTGGAACCAGCTCCCCATGCAATCTGCTCTATGCCGAGTTAGCGCCGCACACATGACCAAGATACACAGTGTCTCCACGGAAACCAAAGCTCGAGGCTACTCTGACATTTCCACCCCCCACACACATACACACACTACAGCATATTTCCTGACTCCTCTATTTCATAAAAATTAATACATCTGTTAATCAGTATATGCATACACTGTATAATGTAACTTTTGCACTTATATTGTACATTTAACAAATACAAACTATTCTACCACCCCTGGAGTCACGAGATCGAATCCAGGGTGTGCTGAGTGACTCCAGCCAGGTCTCATTAGCAACCAAATTGGCCCAGTTGCTAGGGAGGGTAGTGTCACATGAGGTAACCTCCTTGTGGTCACGATTAGTGGTTTTCGCTCTCAATGGGGCGTGTGATAAGTTGCGCATGGATCACAGAGAGTAGCATGAGCCTCCACATGCTGTGAGTCTCTGTTGTGTCATGCACAGCAAGCCACGTGACAAGATGCGCGGATTGACAGTCTCAGAAGTGGAGGCAACTGAGACTTCCTCTGCCACCAGGATTGAGGTGAGTAACCGCACCACCACGAGTACCTAGTAAGTAGTGGTAGTTGGGCATTCGGTATCAGGGAGAAAACCAATAAAACAAAACCAAATGCAAACTATTAAAATTGTTTGACACGGGGGGCATGGGTAGCTCAGCGAGTATTGACGCTGACTACCACCCCTGGAGTTTGCGAGTTTGAATCCAGGGTGTGCTGAGTGACTCCAGCCAGGTCTCCTAAGCAACCAAATTTTCCCGGTTGCTAGGGAGGGTAGAGTCACATGGGGTAACCTCCTCATGGTCGCTATAATGTGGTTCACTCTTGGTGGGGTGCGTGGTGAGTTGTGCATGGATGCCGCGGTGGATGGCATGAAGCCTCCACATGCACTACGTCTCCACGGTAATGCGCTCAACAAACCACGCGATAAGATGCGCGGATTGATTGTCTCAGACGCAGAGGCAACTGAGATTTATCCTCTGCCACCCGGAGTCACTTCACCACCTTGAGGTATTAGAGCGCATTGGGTATTGGGCATTCTAAATTGGGGAGAAAAAGGGGAGAAAATAAATAAATAAATATGTGGTTTGACACTGCTCTATTAATTTCTTTCAAATACATTGGTTCATGTAGCTCAACTGGTGGAGCATGGTGTTAGTAACACCTAGACCATGGGTTAAAATCCCAGGGAACACACAGATTGATAAAATGTAGACACTGAATGCACTGTAATACGCTTTGGAGAACTTTCGATCTGTTTATTATAAATGCAACTTTTTTTTTTAAGATGCACAAATCATTTAACCTGCAGTAATGTACTATGCCAACATCATTCACAGCTCTGTTGATAACAGCTATCAGTTTCCACCGAAGACTCTCCATGAGGAGTGCAAGATTTATTATTTATGTTACCAGCAAAAGTTGATTTGAAATGGTCAAACCAGTGTAGTTTAAAGTAATATTATGGTTGCACAAGCAAAAAACATAATGGTGGGTTGAGGTTGAGCTTACAATCTGTGCTTGTTTTGAAGATAATGCTTTTTCAACATCAGCTACAATAACTCAGTCTATCTAGGAAAAACTACATCAAGACATTACGGTTTTATCAAAGTTTTAAAAATAATCTGCTCTTTTTCCAAAGCCTGAGTGTTTGGTTTTATGGTCTATTAGATTGAAAAAAAAGGTACACTGTGTCCATGTGGCAGCTTTACATTGCTAATGTATGTGTTTATGTGCCGGGTTGAGCCACCTGGTCACTTTAGAATAGAGCCAATTCCATTTCAAATTCCAAACTCGAGAGATCAATTAAAATCAAGACCACGTCTCAATATGTCTGTAGATAGACTCAGCAGTAATGAACCAAATGTGCCAGTGCAATTAAAATCATTGCACCAAACTGAATAAAATTATAAACGCATCTAAAGCATAGTGACCATGACATCTAACCTGAGGAGTGGAGAGAGAAGATAGACCATGTCCAATTTTAAATACTTTGTTTGTTTAGATGCAAAAAGCAATGCAAGCTGAATCATTTTCTAATAATCGAAATGTATCTCTGTGCTAAATAAAATGTACTTTAAATCTCATTATAGATGTCAAAACAACATAATAACAAATGTGAATTAGATTGGAATGTAAATTCTGTATGCCGATTAATTAAACTTTTGCTTATATTTTATGATACAAAAGTAGAAGCTGGTGTGTGTTAAAAATCTTGGAATCATTAAATTTAACATGAAATGCCATTCGCAACCACTTCCATAAACTGATGTATATTAAAGTGAAACGAGATAGAAATTGATGGGACTTGATGCTATGTATGTGGACAGTGGATGCTACACACCAGAATAGAGCTGGGTGGTTGGAAGGGATGAGTAAAAAGAGGGAAAAGAAAGATGCCTTCCACGTCTCTTTCTGTCCTTGTTAGAGCCAGTTGTGCATTTGACTTTGAAGACTGTAGTGACAGCTTTCTATGAAATATTCAGGTTTTTGGCAACTTCATGCATTGTATAGACTTCATTCCTCAAAACATTGATTGTCTGATGAGTTTCTAGAGAAAGCAGTTTCTTTTTTGCCATTTTGACCAAATATTGTCCTTAAGACATGCCAGTCTATTGCACACTGTGGCAACTCAAAAACAAACACAAAGAAAATTGTAAACTTCATTTCAACTGTGCAAGTGATTTTCTATTACCAAATGATCAAATTAGCACAATTACTCGAGGATAAGGTGTTGGAGTGATGGCCGATGGGCTAGATTTGATCAAAAATGACTTTTGTCAAATAGTGTCGGTGCTGTTTTGTACATCAGTGATGTCCTGACTATACTGTGTGATCAGTAAAGTGCCAGAGATTTTCTTCCAAAACAGCAAAATCTGTACGTTATTCCAAACTTTTGACCGCCAGTGTGTCATATATATATGTACATATACAAATGCCCACCAATGACATCTCCCAGCCCGCCCTTGCCTATTCAAGCTGGCAGGAGCCAGACCTGCTCAAAAATATGATATTTGCTCTCTTATATTTGTTTGAATTTTGAAAGAAGTGTGTAAACGAAGGGGGGATGCAAACTTATGCACTTAACTGTATATCCACTGCAGCATGGCTCAAGGCATAATAGATATGGCAACATGCATATGAGTACTGTACATTTTCTCAGATTTTATAAATGAGCTCAGTTGGATATTTCTAGTATGGATCTCTTTTTAAAGTCAAAATTAAATCAAAATTGACCCCATATACTTTTAAATGCACATTCATGGTCTTTTTGTGCAGAATTCCTCAGACCTTTTTTTTTTTTCACAAAAAAAGAAAATGTATGTCTTTGTAATATTTTTATTTCTGAAACTACTTTCCTTTTCAGCTGGCTTCAGAAATCCCTGAACAAGAGGATAAGTACATCAGAGTCTCTAGTTTGAGAAATAGACGCCTCACATGTCCTCCGCTGACAGCTTCATTGAATTCTACCCGCTCAACACCAGTTTCATGTACAACAGTAAAGAGAAGACTCGGGTGCAGTCATTATGGGAAGAATTACAAAGAAAAAGCCACTTTTGAAACAGAAAAACAAAAGAGGAGGTTAGAGTGGGCAAAGAAACACAGACGTTGGACAACAGATAACTGGAAAAGAGTGTTACGGATCTTAACCCCATTGAGCTTTTGTGTGATCAGCTAGACTGTAAGGTGCATGAGAAGTGCCCGACAAGACAGTCACATCTATGACAAGTGCTACAGGAAGTGTGGGGTGAAAGGTCACCTGAGTATCTGGATAATCTAACAGCTAAAATGCAAAGGATCTGCAAAGCTGTCATTGCAGCATGTGGAAGATTTTTTGATGAGAACTCTTTGAAGTCGTTAAAGAAGTTCTGACATTTTTTTTTTCATTGTAATAGTAATTTTTCATGTCATTAATGTCCTGACTATACATTGTGATCAGTTGAATATATATATATATATATATATATATATATATATATATATATATCTGCGATGGACTGGCGACCTGTCCAGGGTGTCCCCGCCTTTGCCCAATGTTAGCTGGGATAGGCTCCAGCCCCCGCGACCCTGTACACAGGATAAGCGGTTGACATGGATGGATGGATGGATCGATGGATATATATATATATATATATATATATATATATATATATATATACTATATATATATATATATATATATATCCTCTATAGACCCAACTTGAGCTCTAACAAGCACCTGTTGAATCCGGATTGATGTTACTGTTATTGCTTTTGAAGCTTTCGTGACACTGAATTTGATGCAATGAAAAATGAACTCAATCAGAGAGACAGTACTGCAACACTGCAAATCCGGCATCTAGCTGACCTCTGTGTGTGAGTGTGTGAGATCACAGTGCCTTCCAGCACACCATATCACGTCCTCTTATGAACTATTGTAGAACTAGTTCTGGCGCTACTTTACCCACTCACAAGGTTCATGGATAGAAACAACAGGAATGGCACAGAGGAATCAGCAACACTTGCAGTGAAAACCTTTATTAAACTTAAAATGAATAACATTAACCAACGCGTTTCGGCACGTAGGCCTTCATCAGGAGAGACAAGTTTTCACTGCAAGTGAAAGCCACAGACGACAACTGAAGACGCGTTATGAATGTTTCATTTCGTGCAGGGTTTGATACAGACCGTAGTGACGAGTGCGCGGGCAGCGGAGCTGTTCTTTCAGCACCACGATGGCGCATGCGCACTGCAAAATCCCTTACAGTATGTACAATGACATGCAGAACATCTGTAAATATAGATCATATCAGCAGTGAATACTATTAGTTGTGGGACTTTTTGTCTATATATTAATTTAGTCTATATAGCCATATTTGAATTTACACGAACCGATGATCTGTTAAGCATTACGTAATGCGTGTTGATGACTTGTTAATGGAAGCTATTTTGAAGTGTTTTTCATACCTTGGTTTAGATGCACAAACTACTATAATAACTGTGGACATGCTTGTATATAACTTGATGACAAATGCAATTACAGTTTGAAATGCTGTTTATATCTATGCCAGTAATAAATAGACTTGTGAATCATAAACTATGGGCCTGAACTATGTATTTATGTATTTGTTGTGATATCTGAAATTATGCAACACATGTCACACCTGTAGTGGGATAATATTCTGCGCATTGGAGACCGGCTTTAATGGCACAATGTCACTCTCTACAGATCCAAGTCACATGCACTTTTCCTCCAAGTAAAGTGATTTACTATGATATTTGAAAAGACAGACGGAGATACAACAATGGCCAAAAAGAGTGCAAAAGCTAAGATAAGCAACATATCCATCTAAAGCAAGCATTTATACACTTTCCCACCCTGAATAAAAGACACACGGAGACGAAGTGAAGAAAGAGTTGCTCACCTATAGTCGTAATGACAGTGATGGCAAAGTAAAAGGACCCTGCAAATTTCCACTGGACCCCTGCTCTGTGCGGCTCGGCCTCCAAGATGATGGTCTCCAGCTTTCTATAGTCGTCCTCGCTGATGTTGTACTTGCCCTGGAGTCGCTTCTCCTCCGCCTCGAGCTGCTCCTTCTCCCGCATCTCGAAGTCCGACTCGAGCGCGTCAAACACCGCGGCCCCGACCAGCAGATAGGTGAACGTGCAGACAATCAGGGACAGCGTCCGCACGTTCTGCCTCTTCATGGCCAAAAGGAACCGGCAGCTGAGGGGTTCATGTCCCCTCGGATCCCCCGGGAAGGCGCAGCAGCAGTCGGGGAAGGGCGGATAGGGGCAGACCCCAGAGTGCTGCTGCTGCGCTGGATGTCTTTTTGGACACTGGTTGCGGCTGGTCCCCTGCTCGTGGTCCTGGCTGGTGGAGAGACACAGCAGACTGCTGGAGCGCCGTGACCAGAAGCCCTGCAGCCGCGAGACTCTGCGCAAAACCTGGCCGAACCAAAGCAAAGTCCTCCTGGTGCGCAGTGCCATCAACTAACGCGCTCTCCCCGCGATATCCACAGAGCGCACGCAGCTTCCGAGCAGGAGAAGGTGCAAGACGTCACCGGGATTCATGCTATACAGCAACAATTACGCACCTGTTAACTTAATTTCCCTCCTTTAGTGTATTTAAACAAACTCATTGTCGTGACAAACAGATATCCAAAACGAAGCGCGAAGCTTTTCTAAACATCTTCCACAAAGTTTCCCTAACCTAAATTCATCTGAATATCATGTTGAGATGCTCTCTCGCTCACTCCGCCGGTCCGTGAGTAATGCCGGTGATACCGGAGGAGGACCCGTGAATACGCAGCATCATTTGATGAGCGACGGAGACGCGCAACAGAGCGCAGAGCACGACCAATGCTCCAAAACGTGATCCGGCGCAGAAACGGCAGAAGAAATGCACTTAATCCCGAGGTTTCTTCTTGAGTGACCGTTTAACGGGACAGATTGCACGCAAGCACTAACTCGATCAAACTACAGTAACAACAGGTCCGAGCGCATATGTGTCCATCGGTTTCCCTGGTGACGCGCAGACGAATAGATGGCGCCGGGAAAGGTGCACTGTCACGGTATGCCACCGCAAGCCTCCGCGGGTAGACACCAATTCAGCGTGTGCCAGTCTGAGAAGCACACACACACACACACACACACACACACACACACACAAAACCGCGCGCGCACGCACGCACGCACGCACGCACGCACACACACACACGCGTGTTTAACAATCTTCTCAACAGGTGGCATTTGAAAAAAGGGTAGCATATATAATATAATCCTGAATTAAAACATTTGGACACGCATGTGCCTGTTAGAATAGAATAGAACAAAATAGAATAGAACTATAAAGAATACAACAGAACAGAACAGAATGGAACTGGATAGAACAGGATAGAATAACTATATGGAATTCAAATAAAGTGAAGAGAGCCATGCAGAAAAATAGAACAGCGCTATATAAGGAACAGGACATAACTGAATTGAATAGAACCATATGGAACAAAATAGAACTGATTCGATTAGAATGGAATCATATAGGAATAATAGAACAGAACTGAATAGAAAAGAACCATACATTAAGAAAAATAATAGAATGAACTAGAATATAACACAACAAAATAGAATAGGATATAGCAGAACCATAAATAATAAGTAGAATAGAGCATAATGGAATAGATCCAAATAAAATACCATAGAATAGAACTGAACACAACCATACAGAATAAAATAGAACTGAACATAATAAAATATAATAAAACAGAATGGATTAGAATACAAATAACTATCAGTATAGAATAGAACCATAATGAAATAAAATAGAACGGAAATGTATAGAACAGAAATGATTAGAATGGAGTCAAATAGAACACAAATATATAGAATAGAACCACACAGAATGCAACAGAACAGGACCAAATATAATAGAATCTTTATAGCAAAAAGACTGCGGAAGTGGAAAGAGTTGTATGTGCACTACAGCTGTAAGACACTAGACAGTGGATGTGATGTGCATTACTGTGTGCAATTCACTCAATACAAAATACAAATGCACAACAGACAGTAACGGTCATTGATTTACAGTAATGTTTAATGGTTATTGATCGAACAGTGACTTTGTTATTGCAGTGGTCAGTGCGCCCTGCTGAGTGTCTCCAGTGTGTGTTTCTACCTCCACCGGTCACTGCGTGTGCGCGCGTCTGTGATGTAGCGTTCCTCAGTAACCACGCCCACTCAGCAACACGTTACGAGCGTAACCGGAATGTGCCAATCAGTCACATGGGCAAATATTACCTCATCCAAGAAGCCAGTAAAATATAAAGCATTATCATCAGTACACACACCGCCTGTGTGTTTGATGTCAGCACTGCAGTCTGCGCGCACATGCACTTATGCATCACGGGCGTGTGAGGCATTTAAATGCCTTTATTTTGGGGAGAACCGGGCTGGTTGTCATACCTTTTACTTTAGGGAATATTTCACAGGGTTGGTTTATTTTTGGAAGTACATTTCTGTATAGGAACATATTTGAAGTGTTCGCTAATAATCTTGTTGAACATTTCTGCCAAGAAGAAAAAAGACAGTTCGTTTGCACACGTTGACAACGTCAACATCAGTGTGACAACCTGCCCCGACCTCATGAAAACTACCCTTGTGTTCAGAACACATTTAAGCTTTGCCAGTGTATTTTTATTCACTTGTTATTCCATCAGATGAAATTGGAATGTTGATTTGAAAAATAGAACTGACAAAAGCATTCTGAAATATTGAACTAGATGTTTAAAAACATACAAATCCTCAAACCCTTATTAATTACTGAGATATAGACTCTGTGACAACTTCCCTTATGACATTATTTTATTTGTAATATTATGAAATTATAATATGGTCTCTTGACAATAAAAAAAAAATGATCTGCCACTTAAAAACAATGGGCTATTTCAAATGACATGTAACTAACTGTGAAGCCAGTCTAAAGTAGTATTTGAAAAAGAGTTCAGTATTTTTAGCACATCCATCTGTGTGGAACCTGTTACTAAAATAAATGTAGGTGTGCTGGACACCATAGAGTATTTTTGTAGTTAAATGTAGGTCCTACCCCAGTATTTATAGCAGTGTGCCTCCTTAAGTGTCAGAAAGAAGTTTCCAATGATATTAAGGGAATTTAGATCATATTTTTAAACAATCAACTTTCTCTAAACATCCAAAAGATATTCTAAATATGCACTGTCATGTCTGTAGCTTTGGTCTTCAGGGACTAGTTCCCCCCAAAATGACAATTCTGTCTTCATTTACTACCCTGATGTTGTACCAAACCCGAATGACTTAATTTCTTCTGCGGAACACAAAAGGAGAAATACTGCACAATGTCCAGGCTGCTCTTATCTATACTATGAAAGTAGATAGTGACAAGTGTCTGTAAAGGTCAAGAAAGTGCTATAACATCCTGTCAAATTAGTCCACTTGACTAATGTGCTGTTTCCCATGTCCTCTGAGGTCATACAACGCTTTGTGCAAGCGACAGACAGAAACGTAAGTAGTTATTCACTGATAATCTTCCCCTTCTCAAACCTCATCCTCTTGGCAGTCCAAGTTTGGACAGTATTTGCGTAGCTACAAATACATTTATAAAGCTACAGCAGAAGGGATTAAACTGAAATAGCTAACACAAAACTATCATAAGTCTTCAGAAGACTTGGAATATATTCACTCAAATCCCAATCACATAGTACTGTATGGATTACCCTCATTGTGCATGTTTTTTTTTTTTGTTTTTTTCAGAGCTCGACAGTCACTAGTCACATGTAGATTAAAGGAATATTCTGGGTTCAATACAAGCTCAAGCGACATCATTTGTGGCATAATGTCAGCACAGTACACGAGGACTGACCGCTAGCTGCCCAGTTTTTCTAGACACTTGGACAGTCCACGTCTTTGATTGTTGTCGGCGCATGCATTGACTAATGAGAGATGCAAAGCAGTCATAGTGTGCATGCGTCAAATGCTTCCGTATGGGTTAGCGTGCAAAATAATATACTTTGAAAGGCTGAATGCTTGATGTGTGTGAGACAAAACAGCACACAGAAAAATGAAGCATACCTTGATGGCAGATTATCAGTTCATAAACACTTACATTTTGTCAAATTCCTCAAACAATGCTGTCTTATGACATCAGAGCACTTTAACTAGAGCGCATGACTTGTGAGCCTATACATTTGAACATTTGCATTACAAAACCAACCACATTTACAAGCTTGTTCAAGTGCGACCAAATCGCATGGTAGCTCAACTGATAGAGCGCTGCACCTGCGATGCAAAGGACTGAGATATGAGTCTTGAAGAGCATGCAAAAGTGTCTTAGAAGTACCACAAAATGATGTAGTTGCTTCAGCAATTCTGTTGTTCATGTCCCATTTTCTTTCAATAACACTATCAGTACGGGTTAGGTTTGGAGTTTAGGGTAGGGAGGTCAGTTTTGTCGATTTAAAAACTTGATAGAAATCCAAAGTGTATGGTGGCTAGAACCTTTAATCTCCATAAATCAAAAGACCCAGACCCACCCAGAATATTACAGATTACTCCATTCTCTGTTGTTAAGGAACATTTGGCAAAACAGAACCATTTTTGGCCCGTCTATTTTTATTGAGGCCCACCCAAAAGTAATTTCCTGGCTACACACTTGCTTTATACTAGTCCATCATATTTATATGTATGTTTGTGCAGAGTTGCTTCACAGGGATCTTTTTGTCCCACATACTGTATGCATTTAAGGAGGATGAAGTTACATACTTAGTATGTGTTATAGGGTTAAATTAATGTATTGATGCGATATTAGACCCACTTCAGCTAAAAGACACTCGATACACCGCCTAGTGAGTGTCTGGCTCGATATCCCAATGCTAACATGACATCAGCGATTAATACGCAGCCCTCTTTTCAGAAAATATCACAAAGTTAACAACGAGCAGTACAATCTTGACTTGTTACGCTTCGTATTTGTGTTCAATTTCTCATTCTTAGGCATTCTAGATACGTTTTAGCAACCGAAAAAAAATCTGCATCTGCTGGCACACTCATTAAACACTTTTTTTTTTTCTTGCCACACTGAATTTATATTACACTCAATACAGACAATTTATCAAAAGTGACTTAAAGTGCATTCAAGGTATATATATCCACAATATATACACCGATCAGCCACAAAATTAAAACCATCTGAATCATGCCACGCTCCAAATCACTGAGATCATATTTTTTCTCCATTCTGATGGTCGGAGTGAACATTAACTGAAGCTCCTGACCCGTATATGCATGATTTTATGCATTGCACTGCTGCCACATGATTGGCTGATTAGATAATCACATGGATGATTGTTGGTGCCAGACGGGCTGGTTTGAGTATTTCTGGGATTTTCACACACAACAGTCTCTAGAATTTACTCAGAATGAAGCCAAAAAACAAAAAACATCCAGTGAGGGGCAGTTCTGCGGACGGAAATGTCTTGTTGATGAGAGAGATCAACAGAGTATGGCCAGACAAAGTCTGCAGTAACTCAGATAACCACTCTGTGCAATTGTGGTGAGAGGAATATAATCTCTGAATACTATTCTGAGATGTAGGTTGGTGCTGTTTTGGCTGCACGAGGGGACCTACACAATATTAGGCAGGTGGTTTTAATGTTGTGGCTGATCGGTGTATATATGTACAGTATATCTGTTTTTGTTTTCCCTGGGAATCAATCAAACCCATGACCCTGGCATTGCAAGCACCATGCTCTCTGTTACAGGAACTAAAGAAGCACTCAAAAGCATTAAAGCCAGTGAATACGTCAAGGGAACGTAAACGAGATAATATCACAAAAAAGTAGTTCCAGCCAGTGATTTCCTTTCATCTCACAAATTAGTTTTTCATTTTCAGCTTACCTCTGGGGACACAGAGAGAGAGATCAGGAGAGAGACACACACACACACACACACACACACACACACACACACACACACACACACACACACACACACACACACACACACACAGAGATAGATGCCACAAACAGACATAAAGAATATTTTGAACACAACACAATACTGCTATCTCTTACCAGGGCATTTACAACACACACCAAAACAAAAGCTTTCAGACTTCACAGGGCGGTTGGATCTCTCTTGTAGCATCTCAGCATTCTTCAGAGGAACACAAACACATCCAGAGCTTGAATCTCATGACATCTGGAAGACATGACATCTGGAAGACATGACATCTGGCGTGAACCAGCTCGTGCAATGATCACTCCAATGATCTCTATCAAAAATCACAGAAACAATTCTGGATATGATGGCTCTTATGTGCCCCTTCAAAACAGTCCCAAAGGGTCACAGAGGGACTAGAAACACCAAAGTTAATGGTCTGAGTCCCCTTGTAGAGAAATGGATAGCAAATGACTGCAGATTTTGCTTCATGTCTTAATTAACACCACTCTAATAGAAATGGGGGAAAGTATCTCAATCAGTATTTTAAAGGGACAGTACACCCAGAAATGAAAATGCTTTCATTATTTGCTCACCCTCATGCCGTCCCAGATGTGTATTCCTTCCTTTCTTCTGCTGAACACAAACAAAGAATATTTCAGCTCTGTAGGTTATTCAAAATGCAAGTAAGTGAATGGTGATCAAAACTGTGAAGCTCCAAAAAGCACATAAAGGCAGCATAAAAATAGAAAAAGACTCTATTGGTTAAATCCATGTCTTTAGAATCAATATGATAGGTGTGGATGAGAAACAGATAGCATATGATGAAGGTGAGTAAATGATGAGGGTATTTTCCTTTTTGATTTAACCATTCCTTTAATGCCACTGAAATATAATTATTAGAAATCAACATGTCTGGGGGAAAACATATCAAGCTACCTTTTTAAAAAAAAAAGTTGGTACAGTTTTTATGTATAGTTAAATATGAGGTTAACTTAAGAGATATTTTAAGGATTAAAAAAATGTATTCTGTTAACTTGTCTCAAGTCTGTTCCGCTTTGCTGTCCTTTAGAGAGAGAGAGAGAGAGTCGGTAAGGGAACAGACATTATGCTGTCTGCCGACTGATAAGACTGCCGCTCCATTCGCAGGTGGTTGCCAAGGAGACGGAGAGGTGCAGAGAGCCCACTCAGACAAACCTGAGCCGGTCAGACCCTCACAGAGAAAGATCAGGATCAACCTGTGATGAGAAACTCCACAAAAGCACATAAATCCACACAAACGTCTCTGATATTCTGTCGAGTCGCTCCATCGTACACTCTGTGAATACACCGGCACTGAGTCCAGGGGTTTTCAAACTTATTGATGTCAAGGACTCCTGTGCTAAAATATAAATGCAACCTGTAAAGATTTTCACATGACTTGCATCGGGGCATCAACACAACACTCAACACCAGCGTCAAGCTCCACATGAGAAGCACTGCACAACATTATTTCGATTTTAGCGCTGACATCACTCATATAACAATACATCATCTGAACTGTCCGTTAATCATTTGATTTTGTTTCGAAAATATTTAGAAAAATACTTTTATTAGAGCTGTCAATGTAACTCATTAAGTGTGATTAATTATATAAAGGCAACTTGTTAAAACCTTTACGCAATTAATCTTGTCCCCGCACCGTAATAAGGAATCCTACCATCAGAGCAATTCTAGACTGTTTTCAGCAGGGGGCAGTAAGCGAAACTCCAGCTGTATTGGCAACGCACAGGTGTACAGACAACAAACCACAGTCAGGTTTGCTTGACATTAATGACAGCACAAGATGAGACTATGTTCTCGTGTTCAAACTCAACTGGACAGAGCTCAATTCTGAATGCAGAGTACAGTTAACTTGCCCTAAATGACCTAAAATGCTGTTTATAATACGACGCAATCAAAGTGAGATGCTCCAAAAGGGTCCGACTGATGTATGGGGACACATCTTTAGACAAGCCTATAATAAATCTATCTCAGACTGATGAATTCAATTGCAAAATGGATTAGTGTGGACAGTAGGTCAATGATAGGCTCATGTTCAATATGGAAATAATAAATATATTGCCTTCTAAAGACACTTTTTATTGTATCAATGCTTTACTCGTGTGCCACAATAATGTTGTGAATCTTCATTATCTAAATGATTATATTTAAATGTAAATATTTGTAATTATTTAAATATTATTCATTTCATTATTGTTATTTGAGTGCCTTTCCCGCCAAATGCAAATAACTGTAATACAATTGTGACAAATAAGTGTGCAAATAAAAATTGAAATAATATTTCCATTGCAGCCATACATGATAATTTGGGGTAATCATACACAAAAAGATTTATTGGTCTCTAGTATTATCTTGTATGGAAAAGTATATCTTTTCAGGATGGTTGATAGTAAAGGTTTAACTCTACATGCATTTAAAATCTATACTTTTATAAATGAGAGAAAATGACAAAAGTTCAAACTGGTAGAGAAGAAATGTTTGAGAAACTGGTCAAAATTTGTGAGCTTTTTGAAGATTAATTGAGATTTGGCATTGCACTGCAACACATTAAAACATATATATACTGTATATATATATTGATTTATTTATATATAGTGTGTGTATATAGGGGATATATATATATATATATATATATATATATATATATATATATATATATATAGTGTGTGTATATATGGGATATATATATATATATATATATATATATATATATATATATATATATATATATATATATATATATATATATATATATATATATATAGTGTGTATATATAGGGATATATTTATATATATATATATATATATATATATATATATATATATATATATATATATATATAGTGTGTGTATATAGGGGATATATATATATATATATATATATATATAGTGTGTGTATATAGGGGATATATATATATATATATATATATATATATATATATATATAGTGTGTGTATATAGGGATATATATATATATATATATAGTGTGTGTATATAGGGGATATATATATATATATATATATATATATATATATATATATATATATATATATATATATATATATATATATATATAGTGTGTGTATATAGGGGATATATATATATATACACTGTATATTTATTTATATACAGGTGAAACTCGAAAAATTAGAATATCGTGCAAAAGTTCATTAATTTCAGTAATTCAACTTAAAAGGTGAAACTAATATATTATATAGACTCATTACAAGCAAAGTAAGATATTTCAAGCCTTTATTTGATATAATTTTGATGATTATGACTTACAGCTTATGAAAACCCCAAATTCAGAATCTCAGAAAATTAGAATATCACATGAAATCAATAAAAAAAAGGATTTTAAATACAGAAATGTCGGCCCTCTGAAAAGTATAATCATGCATATGTACTCAGTACTTGGTTTGGGCCCCTTTTGCATTAATTACTGCCTCAATCGCGTGGCATGGATGCTATCAGCCTGTGGCACTGCTGAGGTGTTATGGAAGACCAAGATGCTTCAATAGCGGCCTTCAGCTCTTCTGCATTGTTTGGTCTCATGTCTCTCATCTTTCTCTTGGCAATGCCCCATAGATTCTCTATGGGGTTCAGGTCAAGCGAGTTTGCTGGCCAATCAAGCACAGTAATACCATGGTCATTGAACCAGGTTTTGGTACTTTTGGCAGTGTGGGCAGGTGCCAAGTCCTGCTGGAAAATGAAGTCAGCATCTCCATAAAGCTTGTCTGCTGAAGGAAGCATGAAGTGCTCTAAAATGTCCGGTAGGCGGCTGCGTTGACTCTGGACTTAATAAAGCACAGTGGACCAACACCAGCCGATGACATGGCTCCCCAAACCAACACAGACTGTGGAAACTTCACACTGGACTTCAAGCATCTTGGATTGTGTGCCTCTCCATTCTTCCTCCAGACTCTGGGACCTTGGTTTCCAAATGAGATGCAAAATTTGCTCTCATCAGAAAAGAGGACTTTGGACCACTGAGCAACAGACCAGTTCTTTTTTCTTTAGCCCAGGTAAGGCGTTTGACATTTGAAGCCCATGTCCAGGACCCGTCTGTGTGTGGTGGCTCTTGATGCAGTAACTCCAGCCTCAGTCCACTCCTTGTGAAGCTCCCCACACATTTGAATGGCCTTTTCCTGACAATCCTCTCCAGGCTACGGTCATCCCTGCTGCTTGTGCACCTTTTTCTTCCACACTTTTCCCTTCCACTTAACTTTCTATTAATGTGCTTTGATACAGCACTTTGAGAACATCCAACTTCTTTTGCAATTACCTTTTGAGGCTTTCCCTCCTTGTGGAGGGTGTCAATGATGGTTTTCTGCACAACTGTCAGGTCAGCAGTCTTCCCCATGATTGTGAATTCAACTGAACCAGACTGAGAGACCATTTAAAGGCTCAGGAACCCTTTGCAGGTGTTTAGCTGATTAGAGTGTGACACTTTGAGCCTACAATACTGAACCTTTTCACAATATTCTAATTTTCTGAGATTCTGAATTTGGGGTTTTCATAAGCTGTAAGCCATAATCATCAAAATTATATCAAATAAAGGCTAGAAATATCTTACTTTGCTTGTAATGAGTCTATATAATATATTAGTTTCACCTTTTAAGTTGAATTACTGAAATTAATGAACTTTTGCACGATATTCTAATTTTTCGAGTTTCACCTGTATATATATCTAGTGTGTGTATATAGGGGATATATATATTTATTTATATATATATATATATATATATATATATATATATATAGTGTGTGTATATAGGGATATATATATTTATTTATATATATATATATATATATATATAGTGTGTGTGTATATAGGGATATATATATTTATTTATTTATATATATAGTGTGTTTGTGTATATAGGGGATATATATACAATAATTACAGTTGTAACTCAAATGGTTGTGCCTCTGTATTCATTTTTTTTAATGATTCTTATTTAGGAAGAAAGAAAAGTTGTATGTATTGTGGTCTTAGAATTACAGTATATGCATTATTTAATTAATGTTTTTTCTTGTATTTTATGTATCACTATGTGTAATGTGATATTAATATTAATAATAAAAAAATAGACTGACAGTTTTAATTTGCATGTATAAACACCCATTTATACTGTGTGAAAAAAATACCAAGCGTGATATTATAAACAATATGTTGTTTGCAAAATTAAATGTGTTTGGTGTTTTCATTGTGCTAAAGCAAATACATATTAAAATATTATCTGGAAAATATTTACTTTTTATAAGGTAAACGGCATATCTTTTCTTCTATACCCATTAATGTCAAGTATAGACCTGAAGAAAACATTGATGCATTTTTCAGTTTGAAGACGTTAATCGCACAACTTATACTATAAAATAATTTAGATTAGTGTGGAAGTTTGCAAAACAGGACTGACCCATTAACACTTGAATGCTAAACCTCTTATTCATCGGATTTCTCTTACTTTCTAAATGTCTGAATCAGCAAGAGTAACTTCAGTGGTCTCTTGTTCTTCTTATATGTGCTCCAAGAGCACTTCAGTAAATATTGGTCATGGTGAGTGTGTGAAAGTGCACTTAAACCACAGAAGTGTGTACTTACAAAACTAGACAGTGTTCGATATTTGGTTGCAGAATTGTGTGTGCATTTTTTAGATAAGGACACACATTACACAGTCTAAGCCCTTAGAAAGCATGCAAACAGACCATATGATGCCAATCAAACACAAAATTGTAAAGTGCTTTCAATGATAGGTTTTGTTTACAAGTTTCCATGTTCCTAAAACAAGCACTTTCAAGGAAGCACTAGTATCTGGATTTTCCCAATGTTTGTGAGGTTGCAAATCTGTTTAGTTTAGTTTGAAACACTAAGCAGCAAGTAAAGCAAATATCACTGAGGGCAACTGTACATTAAATACCTCAAATCACAGTTTCATGTTCAGTGCAGACAGACAAATTGCTAGTCACTGGCCCAAGGGGCCACTTATACAGAATGTGTTCTTGAGAATAGATTGCAGGTGTCTCGAGATGCATTTTTAAAACTTGACACGGTGTCTTAAAAATGCAGCGATCACCACGAGATGCTGAAAAGCACTGGGATGCATTGCAGCGTTTAACCTCCTGAGACCCCCGCATGACTGCTGTGTGCATTTTCCATCTCCCTTTTTGATTTGTAACTATTAGCACCTAATAAACAAACCAAAAAACAAACAATAAATTCTAGAGCAAATAGATTCCCTAAAAATGTATGTCCATATATGTGGACAGTGGGAGTAAGTTGTGAAATTTTAAGTAAAACCAAGCTACAGAAAGTCAGATTTATTCATCAAATAATCTATCGAGTGTCCAGGAATGTTGGTTATTCATGTTTTTGACTCATATTATATAATATGTTTTTGATTATTCATACACCCGAACGGCATCGAATTACAAAGTATGCAGTAATAAAGAGCATTTGCGAAATGCTCCATTTTGGGTGGAGGAAAACACCATTCCAGTGTGGATGAAAGGCTTAAATGTCGTGAAATCAATGTGTTTTCAGACAAAAAACAGATCAGTGTGGACGCGGCTTGAGACTTAGATTAAGTTTTAATGGATAGTTTGGAATGGATGATGTCATGGGCCAACAGTGACAACTTTTGATGCGTTACAGGTTTAGCAGAACTGTGTGTGTGTGTGTGTGTGTGTGTTTAAGAGGAACAGTAAAACAGCATTGGTGGAATTTTATCCCCTTGAGAAGATTAACATTAAAGTGTTCTGCATTTCACCCAGTTTTAAATGTATTTTGGTGTGGGCGTGTTTGATGAAGTCACTGAATTTGTCCATCCTATGCAAACACATCACATCAAAGTCAGGAAACCTGTGCTGAGATAATCACATTCATGACGAAACACACACACGCGCACAAACATAAATACACACGAACACACATGAAGTCACACACGCACACATACATACACACGAACACACACACAGACAGAAAGACAGACAGACAGACAGACACACACATACATACATACACACGAACACACAGACACACACACACGCGCGCACACACACCTACATACACACGAACATGCACACACGCGCACGCAGACACACACGACACACATGCACAGACTCACATGCACACAGACAGACACTCACACACACACGAACACACAGAAACACGCACACGCACACAGACAGCCACACACGAACACACACATGTAAACAGACACAAGCGCGTACACACACGCACACATACACACACACACACACACACACACGCGCGCGCGCGCACACACACACACACACGCACGCACGCGCGCACACACACACGCACGCGCGCACACACACACACACACACACGTTGTGTTTCCATGTTTTATGGGGACTTTCCATAGACATAATGGTTTTTATACTGTACAAACTTTATATTCTATCCCCTAAACCTAACCCTACCCCTAAACCTAACCCTCACAGAAAACTTTCTGCATTTTTACATTTTCAAAAAACATAATTTAGTATGATTTATAAGCTGTTTTCCTCATGGGGACCGACAAAATGTCCCCACAAGGTCAAAAATTTCGGGTTTTACTATCCTTATGGGGACATTTGGTCCCCACAAAGTGATAAATACACGCTCACACACACACACACACACACACACACACACACACACACACACACGCGCGCGCGCGTACACACACACACACACGCGCGCGCGCGTACACACACACACGCACACGCGCGCGCGCGTACACACACACACGCGCGTACACACACACGCGCGTACACACACACACACGCGCGTACACACACACACACGCGCGTACACACACACACACACACACACACACACACACACACACACACACACACACACACACACACACACACACACACACACACACACACACACACAGAGACACAAACACACTTTTCTACCAGCAAACGTGTATAACTCAAGTGAACACATATACACACTTATAACTGAACTCAGTGAGGCCTGTCACATAAAGATTTCAAAGTTTATGTTCTGGGTTTGTTTGCAGGTTCATTATTCAGAGCTTCTGTGTGTGTATAAATGTCACGGCTCATCAACTCAAAGTTTATATGTCATTAACATGATTCAATCCTCTTTGATCATTGCTGCTTGACTTACAGTTAGAACAGTCTTGAACATTTCATTTTATCTGGATCAACATTTCAATGTTGGGAAGTTTTAAATAATCACAGCAATCTGACAAGTCCTCAAAGAAAAGAACAAAAATCATCAGAGTTTAAATTTTAGAGCGAACTATTCCTTGAAAGGCTGTTTCAATGTATAAATCAATCCAATTATATACATAATACATGCAGTACTGTACATTAGGATTCCCTGGATGCATGTAAAACATTTTTCATTTTAACATTTATTTAGCTTTTAATTTTATATAATTAAATTGAAATGAATAATAATTTAATTTTATAAAATTTAAGTACATTTAATACAAAATCTAGTGTGACCATCCCTTAATAACGATTATAAACTAGTTTTTGTATTTATTTATTCATATTCTGGTTATCTTTAAATGAATTATTACTCAAAAGAAAATGATTCTTACATTTAACAACCCATTCAATTTAAAATGAATTGTCCCAGGAGATGTGATG
This sequence comes from Xyrauchen texanus, assembly GCF_025860055.1. NCBI lineage: Eukaryota > Metazoa > Chordata > Actinopteri > Cypriniformes > Catostomidae > Xyrauchen > Xyrauchen texanus. The sequence continues at coordinate 11,799,054 of NC_068285.1, read as the reverse complement.
TTAGACTGAGTTGTGTAAGTTTTGGGTTACTCAGCGGTGGATTCCCTGTGTAGACATTAATGCTCATTTAATTACTGCAACCACAGACTATTGTAGAACATAACAGAGACCTTCAAAACCGCCTCTTGCATTCTCACCACTGGTGCACACTGCAACAACAGCATGAATAACACATTTACAGCAATCGCCGGTTGCTAGAAACATTACCTCGGAAAAATGGCAATTTCTGGAACAATAGAACAACCATATATATATATATATAAAATAACTTTTATTTTTTGGACCATTAAGATTTTTTTTTGCATTGTGACATTTTAAAATCATGCAAATTTTCTTTCAAATTCAAATAAAAAATATATATATTTTTTTTAAATTGTCAAGTAGTATTTCTATTGCAGCCTTTATGCGGATTTAAATGACAAAATGTTGTTATTGTAATCCTGTCAATTATGAGAATGAGTGAAACGTCTGGACGCATTACAGAGGATTTGGGGAGAAAATATAACCGTCATGAAAATAATGTCACAATGCAAAACATCTTAATGATCCCAAAACCAGGCTTTATTTTCTTTCTGCAAAATACAATATTATTATTTATTTTTTTCTTATGATTTTGGGGTGAAATATGACCTAGATACATTTTGGTCAGATTTACTCACTAAAAGCATAACGTGTAGTTGTCATGAAGTGTAGCATATGCAACATTTGCCCAAAATAACACACTCTTACATGTCAAAGAGCCAGATTTCGAGGCACCAAAAGTTTAGAGACTAAATTGTAAGAATGCCATTGACATTCACTTAACGGTTACCCGAAATATTTAGATCGCCTGGCGGCTCTAAACAGTACAAATACAGAAACACTATGAGAATAATCGGTTCTTAACCATCAAACTGACCATAAAGCGTCATGTTCGGCATAAATTTAAACATCTCCACACTCTAAAAGCGTTTTAAATAAGATTTTACTTGCTCTAGACTGTAGAGACTATCTAGAGCAGCGCAGTAGTCATCTTGACAACAGCAGATCCCTTGTGAGAGACAAAGGTCCAATTCACAAGCCTACTGAGTCATTCAGGTCAAAGTCAGTGGTCACAGGCTCAGACGCCCGCTTCGATTTGCTCCTGGGCTTTGATGTGGACGCTGGGTAAACAGAACCATGTGGGCGGCAGGTCGCGGCCCGTGCTGTCATCTTGAAACTTGATGTTCAGGTAGAAATCTCCAGTGTATAAGAAGAGCAGCGCTCCAATACAGACGGAGTTCTCCGCAGGGTTCACCTGGAGATGAAACAAACACACCTGCTGACTTCATCACATCACATTTACAGCACAGCAAACTAAATATTATTACAACATTACTATACAATAGCAACATGTTTCTGTCTTTATTCAATTGGAGATTTGAAGGTTTATTTTTCCAAATTTGGACCACCTGATGCACTTTGCGTTCACAATACGTGCTATAGCAAAACCGCACTGCAAATTTAAAGGGACAGTTCCCCCAAAAGTGAAAAGTCTCTCATCATTTACTCACTCTCATGCCATCCCAGATGTGTGTGACTTTCTTCTTCTTCAGCAGAAAACAAATTAAAATTTTAAGAAGAATATTTCAGCTCTGTAGGTCTATACAATGCAAGCAAATGGTGGCCAAAACTCTGAAGCTCCAAAAAGGACATAAAGGCAGCATAAAATCAACTCATCAGATGTGATATGATAGGTGTGGGTAAAAAACCGATCAATATTTAGGGTCTTTTTTTAATTATTTTGTTACTATAAATCTCCACTATCACTTTCACTTTCTTTTTTGCCAATTCACATTCTTCATGCATGTCACCAACTACTGGTAGGAAGGAGAATTTATGGTAAAAAGGACTTAAATGTTGATCAGTTTCTTACCCACAACCCACATCAGATCGCTTCAGAAGAAACTGACTTAACCACTGGAGTCTTATGGATTACTTTTATGCTGCCTTTGTGCTTTTTTTGAGCTTCTATGTTCTGGCCACCATTCACTTGCATTAAAATGGACCAACAGAGTGGAGATATTCTTCTAAAATCTTCGTTTGTGTTCAGCAGAAGATCAGGGACAATTCACCCAGAAATGAAAATTCTGACATCATTTACTCACCTTCATGTCAAAATGTTCATTTCCATTGGGTGAGCTACTCTGTTAACAACCACCTTCAACACTATTCCACTGACTGACACAGATAGCCTTTTCTCTGATTTTGAGGAGGTGACCCGGCTCAGCCCGTATCCTGCTGTTATGTGGATTTCTGTGTGCGTCATTCACTCACCGAGCCGATGTAAAAAGTGTTGGAGCCAATGAAAGTGACTGCGTCCTGTAGGTCATAGTTTTGGACTCCGTTCTGGTAGTCTTGGAAGGGGATGACGGACAGAGAGAACGGGCCGACGGCGCTCTTGCTGCAATTGGTCAGTTTCACCTCTAACGACACAGCATCTCCGACCCTGCAGTCGGCGACTATGTCACAGTCGCATGGCTTACCATTTACCACAACATCTGGAGAGAGAGAGAGAGAGACAGAGGATTTATAAATACTCAAGAGCTCAAAGAGGTCGAATAACAGAAGACAGGAGTTTTGAAATGAAAGATATTCACAAAGCAAAACTCCTTACTACGTCCACTCAGAAAGATTTACAAACACTAAACAGCAAAACGGATTGTTCAGAAATTGTTAAAGTTATGACATCACAATCAAGGGCTTATTGACATATGACCTCCGATGTCTATACCCATCAATGCCTATTCAGTGTTCAGCAACTTGACCTGCCCTGACAGTGTAAATATTGGTATATAGATGTTATCCAATCATATCAGTGCTCAAGTCCAAAGTACTTGTGCACATGCAGCCTAGTTTTTCTAGACATACGGACAGTCTGCGTATTTTCGGTGCATGCGCCTGCTGTTGACTGTGCTGAATGTGTATTGCAAAGCAGTTGTAGTGCGGATGCATCAAATGCATTAGACTGAAGGCTGAGCACTTGACCATGAATGAAACGGAACAGCATGCAGAAAAACGAAGCATATCCTAGCTTTTAGGGGCCGTTCAGACCAAACGTGTTCTTATGCTATAAAAAGCTAGATGCAGGGCAACTTATAAAACAGAACGCAGGTGTCTCGAGACTCACTTTTAAAAGATGATTTTATTTCTTCCTGACACAATGTCTACAAAATGTGACACTGCTGTGCGAGATGCTGAAAAAACAGCCGTGGTCAAAAATGTCCGTCATATGAATGTTTACATTGAAATACAGCACAGATGGAATGGTCTTCTAAAGGTGCAGAAGCAACAACAACCTGCTTGATTCAGCCTGATCTCATGAAACTTACGTGACCGTGACAACAGTTTCACAAAGTTATATTATGTGATTCCTTAAATGTGTCGCTACAGTTCCGAGGAAAAATGTCCACCGAGTATGAAGGTAAATCAGTAGCAAAAGTTGTAATTTACGTTGAATGTTACAATCTGTACTTACAGATAATAATTCAAAGCTTGTGTTTTGAATTCACATCTGCAGACAAGTAGTCACAAATGCGTAAAATGACATTCACATAAAAACAACTACAGGCACAAACTTGTATTACACATAAAATGTTGTACTTTAATTCATTTTCGTAGTACAACCACAAATCAGCACTTACAAACTCACAAATCTGGCACTGCACCTTTAAATCTTCACACTTTGACTTTTACAACTACATTTAATACTGATGTGAGAGAGCAAGACCAGTGTTTGGTGGGGGAGCAGGAAATGAAGTCGTTTTATTGGTTGATGAAGCAACAGCACCATCACGCACCTGTTTGTTAAGGAAAAGCAGAGCCGGTCATCGCGATGGTCCGATCTAAGGAGCGATCTAACAATCTGAGTGTATGTTTTTAAATAATTAATGAAATAGTATTAAAAAAAAAAGTTTAGTAAAACTCCCATACTGGCCACTCGACAATGTAAAGTTTTACCAGCTGTTTAAGTATTGTACAGGTAGTTTCCATTAGTGTCTAAATAACCAACATAATTCATTATTATTTTAGCTGAAGCAAGTGTGCTGATGTTGATCAATAATTAAGGGAAAATGTAGTCAGCCGGTCGTTATCTTAAAACAAACCTCATACAGTGTGATAAAAGACGGCCTCGCATTGGGGCCCTAATCACCTTGTTGTGGTTTATTTACGATAATGACCAGCTGACTGTACATTTGCTTTTTTTTTATTTAATTTTTTTAACTTGAACAGAAAAATGATCACAACGATAAAGCGTTCAATGCAGACTTGCATATTTGTAGCTAAATCATTTACATCACTTGTACACAAAAAAGGAAATAAAAGGAGATGTTTTTTTTGTTTTTGTTTTTAATTCACATCACTCAGGAGGCAGGAAAGATCTCACCATAACAAGCAAGAAAATACATATTTTTTTAATCACTAATATATCTCAACATTTATGAAGCACTTGATTTCCAGCATGAATTCTGCAAATATAGGACGTTTCTGTTTGTGTACAAAACATTTTGCAACCAGAAAAAAAAAATATATATATATTTTAAATTTTCCAGAAATCTGTTTTTGGTTTTAAATATAAAATATAATGTCTTTTACACAAAAATCATATTTTAACTTATGATATATTTTAAACAATGGAGACTCGTACCAAAAAGCAGAAATAAGATCACAAAAGAAAAACATATGATCAAGAATTTCCCTATTATTCCGTATACTTCCATACAAGTAGGTTACAAGGGTAGATTTTGAGCAAGACTTTAAAATGCACTTCTTTGATCTTACCAGGTATCAAACATGCTTTTCCTCCAATTTTTAGGAATATTAAGGAAATAGAATTACATGAGTGTAGTAGTTGATGAATAATGTTTTTATTACAGGTTTTACTCACTAAAGAAACTCCTTCACTTTGCCTTAACAAAAAAGTGCGGGATAGCGCTGTGGCGTGACGTCATTGCTTACAAAAATGTCCCATTAAACAATAAATCGACTTCATTGCCCCCTCCCCCGCCAAACACTGGTCTTGCTCTCTCGCATCAGTATGTTACAAGTGCACAAGTGAGTTTTGCGAGTGGCTTTTCGCAAATGTACTTGCAAAAGTCAAGGTGTGAAGATTTAAAGGTGCAGTGCCAGATTTGAGAGGTTGTAAGAGCTGATTTGTGGTTGAACTACATTCGGTGATCAGTGCTGAGAGTGTAAATTACAACTTACAAGTGCAAATATTTATTGTACAATTTCTCAAATCCAAATATGCAAGCTCTCGATTTTTGCTACTGATTTAACTTCGTAACTGAGTGGCTGAAAGCGAGTTACATTTTCTCCCAAACAGATGAGGTTAAGGTTGATTCTCTATCGAGTTTTAAGTCAACAAAACCGACCTCCCTACCCCAAAACCTGTTTTCATGTCGTAAAATAACACTGTGTGAGGAACATGGCAAAGAGGTAAGTGGCAACCTGCTGTTTTACTCGTGATTTGTGTGAAAGTGAAAAAAGGTAATTGTTGTTGTAGCTCCTCTAGTGTTTACCAGGAAACGGATTATGATTATGTCGTAAGTGACGGTAAATGTGAGGAAAGTTCACGTTGTCTCTTTCTCTCTCACATGGACTCCGCTGTCGGTATCTATCATGACGAGTCGCTATGAGTTCTCAACGTCTCTTTGAGTGCTCGAGGCAGAGCTGTCACACGAGTCCTGTCTCCGGAAAGCGGCATGCTGGGAGATTCAGTCCCGGCGGGCCTCTATCAATGACACACAGACAGACAGTCTACCCTGGAGGACTACAGCTTGCTCCCATCCGAGCACTACACACTCGGATAAATAATCTCACATTGACAGGACAGCTGTATATGTCAAATAGCAGCGTTGCTCTCCACGGACTCGGTTTAAACACAGAAACTGCCAGGTATGGATGTCTGTTTGAGCAATAAACTTTGAACGGTGACAATCAAAGCCAAGAAGGCAAATGTCAAGCTGTTTTGTAAGTGGAACTCAAATGTTTTGCATCGCGTCATCAAATATTCATAGTCCCATGTCACTGATGCAAGACTTGGTAGATTAAAGTTTCACAGTGTGCAAGCCAGTGCTTAAATTACATCGAAGTCTTAAAATAGCATCTTGACAGAAAAAAAGTGTGTTTTGGAACAAAAACAATGCCGATGGATGCAGTTTTAGATTTGTACACCAACACTCCGATGTTTCATTCAAAGGTTTGGGTTAAAATGCTGAAAAGATCAAGTACCAGATGAAAAAATCTCACTGAGCCCTTAAAAATTCACATTTTCCCAGAGGTGAGGGATTTTTGCAAAACATGTCAAGAAAATATCCTGGTCCCACTTTACTCCAAAATCAAAAGAAAAAATAAATAATTAGCAAATAGAAAATGAAGCCTATTTTAGGGCATTTTGGAATGTTTACGTTGTGACATTATTTGTATAACAGATATGCACATTTGCCCCACCATCCTCATTACTGCAAAAGCAAAAAAAAACATTATATATATTGGCTGGTTTGAGTATTTCTGCATAACAGTTCTTTATTTGAAGAATGTGAAATGTCAGAATAATAGTAGACAGAATGATTTATTTCAGCTTTTATTTATTTCATCACATTCCCAGTGGGCCAGAAGTTTACATACACTTTGTTAGTATTTGGTAGCATTGCCTTTAAATTGTTTAACTTGGGTCAAATGTTTTGGGTAGACTTCCACAAGCTTCTCACAATCAGTTGCTGGAGTTTTGTCCCATTCCTCTAGACAGAACTGGTGTAACTGAGTCAGGTTTGTAGGCCTCCTTGCTCTAACATGCTTTTTCAGTTCTGCCCTACAATTTTCTATCGGATTGAGATCAGGGCTTTATGATGGCCACTCAAATACCTTGACTTTGTTGTCCGTAAGCCATTTTTTTGCCACAAATTTAGAGGTATGCTTGGGGTCATTGTCCATTTGGAAGACCATTTGCGACCGACTTCCTGGCTGATGTCTTGAGATTTTTCTTCAATATATTCACATAATTGTCCTTCCTCATGATGCCATCTATTTTGTGAAGTGCACCAGTCCCTCCTGCAGCAAAGCACCCTCACAACATGATGCTGCCACCCCCATGCTTCACGGTTGGGATGGTGTTCTTCAGCTTGCAAGCCTCACCCTTTTTCCTCCAAACATAACGATGGTCATTATGGCCAAACAGTTTTTTCAAAACATTTGTTTCATCAGACCAGAGGACATTTCTCCAAAAAGATCTTTGTCCCATGTGCACTTGCAAACTGTAGTCTGGCTTTTTTATGGTGGTTTTGGAGCATTGGTATCTTCCTTGCTGAGCAGCATTTCAGGTTATGTCGATATAGGACTTGTTTTACTGTGGATATAGATACATGTCTACATGTTTCCTCCAGCATCTTCACAGGGTCCTTTGCTGTTGTTCTGGGATTGATTTGCACTTTTCACACCAAATTACGTTCCTCTCTAGGAGACATAATGCATCTCCTTCCTGAGCGGTATTATGGCAGTGTGGTCCCATGATGTTTATACTTGTGTACTATTGTTTGTACAGATGGACAGATTTGGAAACTGCTCCCAAGGATGAACCAGACTTGTGGAGGTCCACCATTTTTTTCTGAGGTCTTGGCTGATTTAATTGATTTTCCCATGATGTCAAGCAAAGAGGCACAGAGTTTGAAGGTAGGCCTTAAAATACATCCACAGGTACACCTCCAAATCAGAAGGTAACTGGATATTTGTCTAAAGGCTTGACATCCTTTTCTGGAATTTTCCAAGCTGTTTAAAGGCACAGTTAACTTGGTGTATATCCACTTCTGACCCACAGGATTTGTGATATAGTCAATTAAAAGTGAAACAATCTGTCTGTAAACAATTGTTGGAAAAATTACTAGTGTCATGCACAAAGTAAATGTACTAAACGACTTGCCAAAAACAGTTTTGACTTGCCAGTTTGCTAATATTAAATCTGTGGATTGGTTAAACAAAATGAGTATTAATGACTTTAACCTAAGTGTATGTAAACTTCTGTCTTCAACTATATATATATATATATATATATACACACACACACGGTACATACTTTCTATATAAATACATACACATTTGTTTACACAAACAGTGTTTCACATCTGCATGGAATCAATATGTTTCATCCAACTGCACCACACATACACATTCATTTATTTATTTTTTTGGACCTGTTGCTAGGAGATGTGAAAATGATAGGTAAATCAGCTGCAAATGGGTGGAGAGATATTGCAACATAATGTCGAATGGAATGAGAGAGAGAGAGAGAGAGAGAGAGAGAGAGAGAGAGAGAGTAAACTACAAACAACTATATTTTAACTTTTTTTTTATTAAATTTTTTAATGAATTGAACAGAAAGTCCAATATCAAGAGTCACTAAAAACATTTAACATTTCCTTATTAACCATAATAAGGAAAGATTGCAATTATTAACAATCTTTCTGGTTGGAGTACATTCAAAAACATAAATTGTTGTGGAAAACACATGCAAAGCTATACAATCATTTACCAACTCATTAAGTTGTTGTCTATGCACAATAAAGCTCTTGCTATTAAATAAAGCAATACATTTTTAGCATTTAAAGGTGAGCTATAGCTGTCAGATTTACTACGTCAGCATTGTGTGCATAGTGTTGCTCTGGAACAGTTGTCGAGGGTGACCGTGATGTCACAGCACACAAAAAAAGGAGCAGGTTGCCTTGGTTACCATGCTTGCCCTCTGCATCGAGCGGTTGTGGTTAAGTGCCAGGCAGCAGAAAGCTGGGAAACCGACCGACTCAGCAAAACCACCTGTTCAACTGATTCCTTAAGCAGAAAGAATCATCTCATTGTATGTAGGATGCATCACGTAGGCTGAAAATTTCAGGTGATGCTTATACTAATGTTAATGTAATAGTAAACAGTTTAATTTCAGGTTTCATGAAAGGTTTCAATAACATTTTCAAATATATCAGTAACCACAAAATTTAGATCCATACAAATACGTTGGTTAAAAGCGGAATGATTTGGCTTTGTTTACCCATATTGTCATAACATAAGCAGACCTAATATCATCATTTATTGCTTTGTTGTAGATTTATAATGGATGCAGATAGTTGACGATTGGCCAACTGGGCTCGAAATGATCACATGGGAAGTCGGCAGGTTGTGTTCGAAAGTTCCAGTGCCCTAGGATCGGTCACATTATGCCGACTCGCTGACAAGCACCATCTCTTGTTAGACATCTTTGCGTTAGATCAAACTCGTTTACCTTCCAAAGTGGTGCGACCAGAAGCACGCTGGGAACGACCCAGGTTTGGATCCCGTCTTAAAACCAGGAAGTAATCGCAATCACATAATCAGCGACAAGCACAATTCGGAGGTTGCATTTTCCCTCCTAACTTAAAATTTTACTGCACTGATGGTTAAGCTTAGGTTCAGTTTATAAAACACGCATTCCTCCTCATTGTATTACAGCTGAAAACAACTTGCTTCACATATGTTCAACTACACTTACTGCTTTGGCCACTGGGGGCAGTGTTTCAAATTTCAGTAAACACACACCGATGTTTTCTAAAAAAAGTCAATCTACAGTTTTACGATTTCACTGTGAGATCAGTCTGCTGTGCTAGTGATGTGTAATTCTGTTGCGCTAGACAAACCTTAACAGATTTCACCCTGAAAATTACCAATAGAAATTCCTTGAAAACATTTCGAAACCATTGTATAATTGGGGAGTACAATTATAACACTGGGAAAGCACAAAAGCATTTTGTATGTCACCTGTTCCCACAACACTACATTTATAGAATGATGTGTACGACACAACGATTCATAATACACTTTATTTAAACAAAACCACAAGGGTTTTTACCAAAAGGTTTTGATAAGCTCGACCCTTCTTAGATTCTAGATCCCGCTGAACAGTAATGTCAGCGATGTGATGACAGCCCTCATGTTAATGTTTAACCACGTGCTAATTTTGATGAATTATTAAACTAAGATATTCTTAGGACCTCCATCATGTAACACAGCATACATTTTACATCAAAATCTCTTTAAAAGCACAGAATCTGCACTATATCTTCTCGTCTAATTTTCCACACATTAGCGCTGATACTCATGTGTCTAAAGTCAGCAAATGGTAGAACTTAAAGGCATAGTTCTCCAAAAAATTACACTGAGGATGAGATGATGACAGAATCTACATTTTTGGGTGATCACTCACTTTAAAGGTGTTTAAGGCGCTCTCAAGTGATTGCAATGCCACTAGTGCAGTACCTGCTTAAGGGTTTTATACCTCAAGGCTAAAGGAAACATCCGTTTTGTCTACCTCAAGATCAGGGAGTGTGTTTTTCTAGTGCACTACTCAACGTTGAAAGAAACAAACTATTGGGAGTCTAGTTTGACAGGCACAAAATACCCTTTTTAATGTCTGTTTGTTGTTAAGGGGTAAAACTAGAGAGCAGAGCATCATCTTTCAAAGATAGATCAGCTCGCTTGACGCTCCACTATTAATCACGGATAAAAGAGAACAAGAGGAATATCTTTCTCAATCATGGCTGAATTATTGAGTGGTAAAAAAATGTGGGCTTTAACAAACTCTGAAGGGTTTCGAAAGATATATTCATTCCTGTACTTGCAGCCAGAGAATATTTAGCAGAGACGGAACGCCCAACGGTCAATGGATGTAAAAAGGAAGTCCCACCTTACAAGTAAAAGAGCCAATCACCTTTTAGATACTGATATCACCCATCAATCAACTCGAGAACTTGCATGCACATTAGCTACACAAGCTTGGATAATGTAATTTTTTAGTGTAATCTGAGAAATCATAAATCACAATTTATGATAAAATTCTTGTCAGATTTTACTGCTGACTTTGATCATATTGTTCACCCTAATTCTTATCGTTTTGGAGATTTTGGTCTTCCTCCATTAAAGTACATAGGAGCTGCCCAGGAGCGTTTCAAAGATGGCCGCCGAGTGGACTGATGTGCTAAAAAAGACTTTGCTGCAGTGCTAAATGTTGCCATTTACACATACGATCTTCACTGACTTAAACTAATAGAATGATACCGTCCATTCATCTCTTCATCTAGCTGATCTAACTGAACGATATATCCATCTTATTTTGCAACGTGGAAGTAAGCAGCGGCTGCATTTCTTGCAATTGTGAGTTCTGCTGGCATTGACCGCAGTGTAAATAACTAGACAGTTATAATACCAGAGTTAGTGATCTGGGCTTATAAACTATCACACAACCACAGGATGTACAGCAGAATTTGTGCCAATGTCTGATAATTTCCTAATGTCAGCATTTATAGTAAAAGAGTAAGTAAATCATTCACTTGATGCTGTGTGTTGTATTGAAGAGATGGTAATAAAATCTGCTTCTTTCTTTATCGAGATCGTGACGATGCAGTCTTTTTGTCTCCATGTAAACCTCCATCTATATGTACCTGCATAACCTCTGATGATGCCTTTATTTATTTTCAAAGGCGATGTTTCATAAGCCATGCTGAATGTGAGATCTACATGTTTGTTTTTACTATGCACCGCTAAGAAAATGAGAATGCTCTGACAAAAACGGAGAGTAAAAGGTGTTTATTATTTGGCCAAGATGAAGCAAGATGCAGTTTTGGTGCAAAGAAAGTGGAAGCAGCATTTTCCTGGCATCTTTCTTCTCTCTGCTGGTTGAAATGTTTGCGGAGGCATTTCAGACGGCACCCAGGACTGTCCGTGTCAGCGACTGATCTCTCATTCATTCTACGTGTGCAACAGTGTGTGATTAAACAATGGCAAAAGGTGACAAACGGTAAAACTATATGCGCTCAAAACCAATAAGTTTATGAAAATCGTAATTAAATGACAATGTCAACATTTATTACCAGCCTGTAATAAAAAGCAGCATAATGTGGTATTTTTGCATAGCTAAAAAAGCTGGAAATGGCTTATACCATAAGTGGTCCATATTTAATGTCGCCAATAGCGGCATCCTAGTTTTGATGAAAAATAAGGTGGATACTGTACACTGTATATACATACAGACAAAAGTAAACAAATACTATGTTATCTGCATATTCTACAATTGCTGAGCACAGCCGTCACATGCCAAACCGGTTTCTTTATGGACTACTTCTTGAAATAAATACTTCTTTTGCACTGCCTCCGTTTTGGAAACACGTCACATGATATCCTTTGACATATTGTGCCAGCTCACACACATCTATAGTTTTGAAGCTTAACCAAACGGGCAGCACATGACGATGAAAGGTGTTTGTTTCAGTGTGATAAGGGCACACTCCATTATATCTCTGAACAGACACGCTTTACCCTGGCTGTGGAACAGAGATGCTTCCAAGACTGGTAATGAAACTTGTTATTTATTTAGTTTTAACACCATGTCAGCAACCAGGCTATTGGCATGGCAAACAAAGGTACATCAATAAATATTTACAATATTAAATAAAGACACTTAACATGTATACAATATAAAAACAGTCAAATCTGTTCAGATGGTACTGTATAAAATCTGTATAAAAGCGTTGTCTGATAGTTCCAAAAGATTTTCAGTTCAGTAAAACATGCTTGATGGTCATAGAGGTTTGGCAAGGTCGTCGTCGTCTTAGCGTTTGCATTGCGTGCCCAGCCACAGAAACATCTCGTTCAGCCAGGTGTAGAGCCTCGTTTCTGCCATTGATATAAGTTAGGGGACACTCATTGACAATGTGCTGCATTGTTTCTGGTTCCCCACAGCTGCAGTTCGGGTTGGTGGCTTGACCCCACCGAACAAGGTTGACTGCACATCGACCTTGTCCAGTTTCGTCGAGGAAGGTCGAAGCCAGACAGACGGCTCAGCTACGAGGGCATGGTTCACAACATCAGTTGCTGCCCACTCATCACTCCATGCAGAGTTAGCTGTTATATCCTCTGGCAGCGGGTTCAACCAGACAGGTTTTCTCGATGGCAGGCGGGCTGCTGGATGCATTGTGAGGTCCGTGTTGAGTGGCAATTTGTCATTCGCTTGGACTTTAGTCAGCAGCTTGGCAGTAGCCTCTTGTCGTCTGAGATGTGGTGGTGGTATGTTGCTGAGAACTGGCAGCCATGGAAGTGGTGTAGGACGTAGGGTTCCACTGATTGTTTGCACAGACATTTTGGCAAGGTATACGTATGGAAGGATCTTCACCAGTCAGTAAAAACGCACCTGTTAGACTTTATAAGTTTGTCCTCGACCCAGCTCAATGTTTTCCAGTAGCAGCGCTCGGGCCTTAGCTGTGAAGATAGAGCTCTGTTCTGGAATACGTATGCCATATTGTTGATCTCCAATCACTAGTGCTGTAGATACACTGTTATCCGTTTTGGATCCATCCATGAATACTCTACTAGTGGGAAACTACAGTTCAGTTCCAAAAATCCCTGTTGATACAGGTTGGGAAGTGATTCTGCCTTTTTTAGTTGTGCCAATGCCATAAAAATAGTTGTTTTTTTGAAGGTCCAGGGGTGAACAGGCCAAAAATGATACTGTCTTATGTAGTCCACACTGATATTCAAATTTTCCAAGTATGGTTTGCAATGAAACTTGTCCAGGATTCTCTAACTGGCAATGCCAGTTCTCCAGAGAGTATCAGACCAGATATGAACTTCCTGTTTTTTTCTGAGCGACACTGGATTCATCTCGATTTCAAAATCACAAATTAATTTCCAGGACTAATTATGCTCTTCTATGGTGGAATTCTTTGATTAATAACTCTGCCACGTTCCCTCTCAGGTCCGGAATGTTATTTCTGAGCTGCTTATGGTCTGCCTGGGAATTCACAATCAACCAGGTTATAAACAAATTTATAGGCACAGAAATATCTCGTCGAATTGGATGATGATGAAGCTTCTGGGCCGACACTTTCACAAACAAATAAATCAAAGGTTCACTGAACAGAACAATTTTAAGAATCTAGATCAGGGGAATATTCTAGAAAATCCCCTGGACAAACACATGTAGGAATGATCCAATCTCAAACCCTTTCTATAAACTTTCTCCACATTAAAACTAGTATTAATGTTCTTCAGGTAACATATCTAATAAATATATTAATTAATCTACACGCACATTTCTAAAAGGGAGAATGTCATGAAAACATGTCCAGGTCATATTTCAACAAAACCAAAAGGAAAATAAATATTTTCCATAAAAAGGTAAGCACATTTTTCATTTTTAGATTTCCAGGATTTACTGATATTAATAATTTGTTATGTATATCTAAATGGCTTAGTGCTTCACATAACACAAATATCTAAAATAGCTAAAAATCTCCAATACACAATCCTGAGAATAAATGAATGAATGAATGAATAAATACAAAAACCTAACTGTCCCACTTCACCAGTTATACCACTTTTCCTGTATTTACAAAACTAGAATTATTGTTGTGTCCAATATAACTTTGGAGATTTTTGCAATTCTGATTATTCTCAGTAGTGATTCTCATTACATCAAATACAGTTTGTAAATCTACTTTAATCATATTAAAATTATCACACTACTTAATTGATCATTTATCATTCCTGTTGTTTTACAATATGATGCCAAGCGTCTTTGCCCCTCCCAGAATACCATTTAAAAGCATTTTAAGTAGCTACATATCTCCACTACACTACACAGAGGAAGACTGAAGAAATATTAAAACCAAACCCACATAATTTACCTTATGTTATAATTGGGGTAGATGTGCTTAAATGTAATGCAAATAATATAAAATAATACTAAAACTCATACTAGCCCAAAAGTAGCCTTTTTTGTTTAGTTTTTTAAGATAATGCAGATAATATTTTATTTTTATTTTGAGGTGAAATACAAGTGCAGCTCCTCGCACTGTGACACTGTGAAAATCAGTGGGAATGATCAGAAGAAGTCCACAGAGACTCCATCAGCACAGAGTTCATTTTAAGTCACGTTCTTTGCTCAGATAGCCTGACAGAATGTGATCAATAATCAGCGATGCCTGAATCGCAAACACAGGTTACCGTGTCAGTTCAGCTGTGAAAATATGGGCGCTTTTACGAACACAACCCACAGAGCCGATCAATGATGGAGGGAAAACGGCACTTGGCAGGATTGGGGCATTAAACTGCTATACAGAGCTGTCATAGGAGCAAAATGAAAGATAAAAAGAGAAGAGATCACTGCAGGAGGCCCGTGTCTTTTCAAGGTTTCTTATGGCTGGACAAATGATTAATTTTAACTTGATTCACAGCGATAAACGATTTGTCTTTTGTCCTTTAAAGATGATGCTGGCAATCTTTGATACTCCACTGTGGATGTTTCCAGAGGGAATTGAAAGAGGACAGTGTTTGCACCAACTAATGTTATAGGGTTACCTAAAAAAAATTATTCAGCTAAAAAAGAAAATTCATGTTGTTCCAAACCCTTAAGTCTTTCTTTCCTCTCCAGAACACAAAAGGAGAAGAACGTTAATGACATTAAGGTGCATAAGCCATATAATGTTCATTTCTGGGACAACATTGTGGATGATCTCTATCAAATATGTTGTATATTCTGAAAAAAATGTCCAAACAGTAAGGTTGTCTGATTTCAAAGTACAGAACAATCTTCTCAGGTCTTCAGCTTTAGGTAACTGTTTGTACAAATGATTGTTATTACATGCAGGAATCAAACTCTAATGAGTATGGTGTCATCTGTGCTAGCAGCATGGAAGGCTGCAGAAGTACTCAGTCTGCATTCTGTCATGAATACACAGATGTTTTGGAAGGTCGAACCCAAGAACTGAGATTTAATTACAGACTTGGGAGTCACCCAGAGTGAATCTGAATAGTAAAAGCCGCAGTCTTTCAGTAACTCTCTTGTTCAGTATCTGCAGTATGGTTAAATATGATCTGACACATACTGAGGGGTTCAAAGCATTACATGGGAAAACAAAATGGAAAAAGTGGTACATTGAAATTAATCACACCAAAATAATTAAACCAAATTGTCTAAATGATAAAAACATAATAATAACTGAATCATGATCAAATTTCAGATTCCATGATACATCCAGACTGATTGCATGAATTTAGCAAGAGTAGGTCAAATGTTTTGCTGATGCAATCGGTCTGAGCTTACTGAAGATTTAAATACTGCCCCCGGTGGCTGAAGCAGGAAGGTTTGTTGAACGTATGGGCATGCGTGAGCTCCAGATTCTGGGTGAAATGTCCTCAGAGTTGCTCCAAAAGAGGGTTGTATTTTTAGTTGTAAATGACATGATAAAGTCCATAAACCAAAAACCCTAACCGAAAGCCTAAACCTAACCATGAGTGGAGTACAACAGTGGAGGAACATCACATTTGAACTGACCCAAAGATATCTAATGGTGGATGGTACTTGTCAGTGATTCAGCGGAATGGGGTCGATTTCAAGGTACATGAACTTTCGGAAGCAGCACATCGATTTCCTGTGTGATCATGCTGGATGATTAATATAATTGAGTAAAGAATCATATACTTTTATCATTGAAGCAGAAGGTACATATCAAATACTGAGATATTCTGAAAATCAGGTTCATTGTTCAATTCAACACATAATGCAAATTGTTATGCGGATAATTTGCAATTGCAATAAATTAGAAAAATAGAAAAATTGTTCCGGATGTTTTGTCCACACTATAAGTAAAAAATACAATATAATGTTATCATAACATACAGTATGTCTGACTGACATATTATAAGAGAACGCCCATTTTCCACAATTCAAATACACACAGTGGATAAAATGAAGTCCTGCCTTAAATTATTTTATATTCAGTCACACTGTGAAATATGGCACATTACAGAAGTTAAATGCATACTAAGATATTTCATGTTGGCTTTTCAACATTAAAAAACATCCAAATAAACAGAAGACATCAACAGGCCTTGTCGAGACACAATGACATGACAGAACAAGAGATCAAGATCCAATTTCCCCACATATAGGCTTACTGGATCTGCCACAAGTACAAAAGTCTTAAACAGAACACGACACAACCTACACAAGCCAGGCCTTCAGATCCCCAGTTAATCAATGATTTGTCATTTGAATGGAGCACAATTGGATCTAGATGGCAAAGCAGCAGGAATTGGGTCTCCACTGGGAGCTCTTCCACAAAGGCTAGTGCTCATAATCCTATTTGATGGTGGGGAATTGATTAAGCATTTGATGTTGGAGGATGCAGGTATAACACACCATCGACCGCTAACATGCTTCCAAAACCTGCTCAATTATGCCAACACAAAAACGCAGAGCTGTGACACTTAAGGAATACTGATTTCAAACATGCACATGCCCGGCATCCAAGAGAATAGAGTAAAATTTAAAGTGTTCAAGGTGAGCGTATATTTAAGGTGATGTGCAAAATTGATTTTTAATGTTGAATAATTTCTTTCCAAGCTTAAAATGGATACACAGCTATAAATAAGCCAATTCGTAGGTTGATTTGCCAAAGTGGCAACACTAGCTCTCTGATGGTATCAAAACCTTGCTCTGTTTGCTAGTGCATCCCAACCAGCCAAACATTGCGACATTTACTCAATCAACGGGGGGAGCTTGGGATAAAATAATCTCAACCATTTGCACAAGTTTGTAGCTGAATTATCTAAACCAATGTTGTAAGTTTGGGGCAAAATGATCACAACCAATGGCGTGAGTTTGTGGCAGAATAATCAACCAATGGCGTGAGTTTGTGGCAGAATAATCAACCAATGGCGTGAGTTTGAGACAGAATTATCTCAACCAATGGCGTGAGTTTGGGACAAAATTATCTCAACCAATGGCGTGAGTTTGAGACAGAATTATCTCAACCAATGGCGTGAGCTTGAGACAGAATTATCTCAACCAATGGCGTGAGTTTGAGACAGAATTATCTCAACCAATGGCGTGAGTTTGGGACAGAATTATCTCAACCAATGGCGTGAGTTTGAGACAGAATTATCTCAACCAATGGCGTGAGTTTGAGACAGAATTATCTCAACCAATGGCGTGAGTTTGAGACAGAATTATTTCAACCAATGGCGTGAGTTTGGGACAGAATTATCTCAACCAATGGCGTGAGTTTGGGACAGAATTATCTCAACCAATGGCGTGAGTTTGAGACAGAATTATCTCAACCAATGGCGTGAGTTTGAGACAGAATTATCTCAACCAATGGCGTGAGTTTGAGACAGAATTATCTCAACCAATGGCGTGAGTTTAGGACAGAATTAATTCAACCAATGGCGTGAGTTTGGGACAGAATTATCTCAACCAATGGCGTGAGTTTGAGACAGAATTATCTCAACCAATGGCGTGAGTTTGAGACAGAATTATCTCAACCAATGGCGTGAGTTTGGGACAGAATTATCTCAACCAATGGTGTGAGTTTGAGACAGAATTATCTCAACCAATGGCGTGAGTTTGAGACAGAATTATCTCAACCAATGGCGTGAGTTTGGGACAGAATTATCTCAACCAATGGCGTGAGTTTGGGCCAGAATTATCTCAACCAATGGCGTGAGTTTGGGCCAGAATTATTTCAACCAATGGCGTGAGTTTGGGCCAGAATAATCAACCAATGGTGTGAGTTTGGGCCAGAATTATCTCAACCAATGGAGTTTGGGACAGAATTATTTCAACCAATGGCGTGAGTTTGGTACAGAATAATCAACCAATGGTGTGAGTTTGGGACAGAATTATTTCAACCAATGGCGTGAGTTTGGGACAGAAAAATCAACCAATGGCGTGAGTTTGGGACAGAATTATCTCAACCAATGGCGTGAGTTTGGGACAGAAAAATCAACCAATGGCGTGAGTTTGGGACAGAATTATCTCAACCAATGGCGTGAGTTTGGGACAGAATTATTTCAACCAATGGCGTGAGTTTGGGACAGAATAATCAACCAATGGCGTGAGTTTGGGACAGAATAATCAACCAATGGTGTGAGTTTGGGACAGAATTATTTCAACCAATGGCGTGAGTTTGAGACAGAATTATTTCAACCAATGGCGTGAGTTTGAGACAGAATTATCTCAACCAATGGCGTGAGTTTGAGACAGAATTATTTCAACCAATGGCGTGAGTTTGGGACAGAATTATCTCAACCAATGGCGTGAGTTTGGGACAGAATTATCTCAACCAATGGCGTGAGTTTGAGACAGAATTATCTCAACCAATGGCGTGAGTTTGAGACAGAATTATCTCAACCAATGGCGTGAGTTTGAGACAGAATTATCTCAACCAATGGCGTGAGTTTGGGACAGAATTAATTCAACCAATGGCGTGAGTTTGGGACAGAATTATCTCAACCAATGGCGTGAGTTTGAGACAGAATTATCTCAACCAATGGCGTGAGTTTGAGACAGAATTATCTCAACCAATGGCGTGAGTTTGGGACAGAATTATCTCAACCAATGGTGTGAGTTTGAGACAGAATTATCTCAACCAATGGCGTGAGTTTGAGACAGAATTATCTCAACCAATGGCGTGAGTTTGGGACAGAATTATCTCAACCAATGGCGTGAGTTTGGGACAGAATTATCTCAACCAATGGCGTGAGTTTGGGACAGAATTATCTCAACCAATGGCGTGAGTTTGGGACAGAATAATCAACCAATAGCGTGAGTTTGGGCCAGAATTATTTCAACCAATGGCGTGAGTTTGGGCCAGAATAATCAACCAATGGTGTGAGTTTGGGCCAGAATTATCTCAACCAATGGAGTTTGGGACAGAATTATTTCAACCAATGGCGTGAGTTTGGGACAGAAAAATCAACCAATGGCGTGAGTTTGGGACAGAATTATCTCAACCAATGGCGTGAGTTTGGGACAGAAAAATCAACCAATGGCGTGAGTTTGGGACAGAATTATCTCAACCAATGGCGTGAGTTTGGGACAGAATTATTTCAACCAATGGCGTGAGTTTGGGACAGAATAATCAACCAATGGCGTGAGTTTGGGACAGAATAATCAACCAATGGTGTGAGTTTGGGACAGAATTATTTCAACCAATGGCGTGAGTTTGGGACAGAATAATCAACCAATGGTGTGAGTTTGGGACAGAATTATTTCAACCAATGGCGTGAGTTTGGGACAGAATAATCAACCAATGGCGTGAGTTTGGGACAGAATAATCAACCAATGGTGTGAGTTTGGGACAGAATTATCTCAACCAATGGCGTGAGTTTGGGACAGAATTATCTCAACCAATGGCGTGAGTTTGGGACAGAATAATCAACCAATAGCGTGAGTTTGGGCCAGAATTATTTCAACCAATGGCGTGAGTTTGGGCCAGAATAATCAACCAATGGTGTGAGTTTGGGCCAGAATTATCTCAACCAATGGAGTTTGGGACAGAATTATTTCAACCAATGGCGTGAGTTTGGGACAGAAAAATCAACCAATGGCGTGAGTTTGGGACAGAATTATCTCAACCAATGGCGTGAGTTTGGGACAGAAAAATCAACCAATGGCGTGAGTTTGGGACAGAATTATCTCAACCAATGGCGTGAGTTTGGGACAGAATTATTTCAACCAATGGCGTGAGTTTGGGACAGAATAATCAACCAATGGCGTGAGTTTGGGACAGAATAATCAACCAATGGTGTGAGTTTGGGACAGAATTATTTCAACCAATGGCGTGAGTTTGGGACAGAAAAATCAACCAATGGCGTGAGTTTGGGACAGAATTATCTCAACCAATGGGGTGAGTTTGGGACAGAAAAATCAACCAATGGCGTGAGTTTGGGACAGAATTATCTCAACCAATGGCGTGAGTTTGGGACAGAATTATTTCAACCAATGGCGTGAGTTTGGGACAGAATAATCAACCAATGGCTTGAGTTTGGGATAGAATTATTTCAATCAATGGTGTGAGTTTGGGACAGAATTATTTCAACCAATGGCTTGAGTTTGGGATAGAATTATTTCAATCAATGGCGTGAGTTTGAGACAGAATTATCTCAACCAATGGCGTGAGTTTGGGACAGAATAATCAACCAATGGCGTGAGTTTGGGACAGAATAATCAACCAATGGTGTGAGTTTGGGACAGAATTATCGCAGCCAATAGACCTTATTCACATCAGCAACAGCTTTATACTGTGTATGCCATTGAAGAGATGGTAAGTCTATCCCTCACAGCTTTGTTTTCTGTCACATTAAAAATCAAAGATTGAGCTACAGTGAATAAGGTCGATAGCATGAGTTTGTGGCAGGTGGGAGTTTGGGGCAGAATTATCTCAACCAATCGTGTGAGTTTGTGACTGAATTATGTCAATCAAAGACGCAAGTTTGGGGCAGATTTATCTCAACCTATGGCGGCGAGTTTGTGGCAGAAAAATTTCAACTAATGGCATGAGCTTGGGACAGGACAGTCTCAACCAATGGCATGAGTTTGTGGTGAGATCTGTTTTATGCATCCAAAGGAAGACAGTGGGAGTGTTCAGGAATCCTGCTTAAAAACAGTCTTTATTATTATTATTATTTAACTTTCTTTATAGACTACTGCCACAAAAATGACAAAATGTGTCAATTCTTTTGTGAAGAAATATAAACATAGATTATTGGCAAATGGTCAACAGGCTTCTATATCCATGCTGAATCCATCTTAAACTGAGTAAAATCAAATACCCCTTTAGAAGAATGAAATATCCCTTTGACAAGAACCAAGAAAAATAATCACTATTTTATTCATGGCAATCAAAGGGGAAAAGTTACCTGAGGAGACTTTCTAATCTGAGGACTTGAGAAAGAGGTAAACATGACAAATTCACCCCTTGGCTTGGCAGACACTTCTGAGGGCTGAGTGAACCGGCTATTAACCGTGAATCCCCCTGTTATCAGGTACAAAAGGAAACTAATTAAGAGTTTCAATTCGTGACTGGAATTACACAACCTAGCGTCAGACTAGATCCAAACAGCTGTAGGGGGAACCTTTAAAACTGCCCAACACGTACAAAACACCTGATGACTTAATCATCAGGCCTTGCTTGAATATCCGATAGAGATTAGAATTTGATTTGACTCCTGAGTTGACCTGCAGTGGAGTTTAAATTTATCCACTCCATCCAGGGTAATTACGGGTTATAAAGCTGAAAAAAAGACTTTCATGATTGTATAACTTCACACATCACCAGGACTCATCCCTCTAGTTTGCCAACACCTACCCCAATTTTGGCACTTTTTATATGGTGCATAAAATCAAATATATTATAATTTCATTATTACATTTGTTGACTTA
Organism: Xyrauchen texanus; assembly: GCF_025860055.1. Classification (NCBI taxonomy): domain Eukaryota; kingdom Metazoa; phylum Chordata; class Actinopteri; order Cypriniformes; family Catostomidae; genus Xyrauchen; species Xyrauchen texanus. Next base: position 11,776,796 of record NC_068285.1, on the reverse strand, counting down.
GCAGAAACTTTTATCCAAAGCACCTTACGTGAGAGCACACAACAGTACAGAATCTTATCACTCTGTGCACATTTAAAGTGTCTTGTTTCCTGCTGTGTTGTTGACGTTATGGTGCACAATTTGTGGCTCGTCGTACAACCCCAATTCTGAAAAAGTTGGTACAGTATGAAAAATGCTAATAAAAACAAAAAGGAATGATTTGTAAATTATATTCACACTTTGCTATATTGAAAGCACCACAACTACACATTAAATTATGTTTTTCTTTGTGAATTGCATTTGTTTTTAGAAAATGTACAGTCATTTCAAATCAGATGATTGCAACACGACTGTCCCAACTTTTTTGGAGCGAGTGTTTACCACTGTAAGACATAACCATTTCTTCTAATGACACTTTTTAAGCATTTGGGCACTGAAGACACAAGTTTGTTAACGTGGAATTTTCCCCCACTCATCCATTATGAAGGTCTTTAACTGCACAATTGTACGGGGTCTGCGTTGCTGTATGGTGTGCTTCATAATGCGCCACACATTCTCAATTGGAGGCAATCTAGCACCCACACTCTCCGCCTACACAGCCATGCACTTGTAATCTGGGCAGTATGTGGTTTGAGGTTGTTCTGCTGGAGAATACAGGGACGTCCCTGGAAAAGACGGTGTTGGATGTCATTACATGTTCCCCCAAAATGTTTACATATCTGTCTGCATTCATGGAGTTCTCAAAGATGTGCGAGTTACCCATGCCATGGGCACTGACACACCCCTGGCCCATACAGACACTGGGTTTTGGGCCTGATGCTGATAACAGCTTGGATGGCCCTTTTCCTCTTTGGCCCAGATAATACGACAGCTTTGTTTTTCCAAAACTTTGTGAAATGTGGACTCTTCAGACCAAAAAACACAGTTCCACTGTTCTACCTTCCATCTAAGATGAGACCGAGTCCAGAGAAGTCGGCAGCGCTTCTGGACAGTGTTGATGTACGGCTTCTCCTTTACATAGTAAAGTCTTAACTTGTGGATGCAGCAGCGAGTGGTGTTGACAACTAAGGTTAACTAAAGGTATCCCAAGCCCATGTTCATGAAATCCATTACAAATGATAATGTTTTTGAGACAGTGACTTCTGAAGGATCAGAGATCATGCGCATTCAGAAGGGGTTTTCGTCTTGCCCTTTTACGGACCAAGATTTGACCAGATTCCTTGAATCTTTTAGCTATATCGTGCACTGTACTGTAGTGTGAGAAATACACAAAATCCTTCCAATTTGTCTTTGGGGAACATTGTTCTCAAAGTGCTGGATTATTTGCTGAAGCATCTGTTGGAAAATTACAAGTCTTGGACGATCTTCAAGACTCTTGAAGGACTGGGTTGTTTTTGGAGGCTCCTTATACAGCATACCGAACTATGACACAATAGCCTCACCTGTTAAACATTTCCTGTTTCACATCACCTTGTTATTTCAACTCATCAAATTGTTATTAATCTTAAATTTCCCCATTTCCACAGTCGCGATATGTGTAATGAATCACGTAATGTAATTTTGCACGAATGTCTCCAGAGTAACGTAATTTTCATGACATTGTGTTGCCATTCTCACACAAAGTCACGCATATAAAACAATACTATTCATTCTTCTTTGCTCAATGCCCAAGGTTGCTTTATAACCAAAAAATAGATGCAAATACATGCCCATCACGCATAACAGAGATGTGTGTAGTGCACAATCAGACAGTTAAGCAACATTTTGAATAAGTTTGAAATTTATGGTCACGTCTGCGTCTACTCGGATACAAGAATGTCATAAAAAGGCACAAAATACACTTGGCAGTCCTGTATAGGAAGGCCCTGCAACACAGGCAAAAGTAACAACACAATTGCAGTCATACAAAGCCCCAGAATTGGCAAGAGGATTCCAACCATTAATTCAAATATTATTATTTTTTTCCATAGTCTTTAATTAAAATGTACTTTTCCATTCTGCTGAAATAATCAAGGCCACGTGGGCAGAGAAAAAAATCAACCAACTAGGTTTTTACATTTTCTAAGAAGACTACCCCCCCCCTCACCTTTAGCTCTTCCTTTTTCAACCGCCCAGCATTCCACACAGACACATGTGAAATGAATCACACAAATAGAATGACAGAACAAGACAAAATGCCTTTACAGCCTTCATTAAACACATTATTCTGACGGCTTCGCATCATTCAAGCTGCGAGACACACAAAGCCGTCCTGTAAACATTAGCATGGCCGTTTCTCTAACGACACGAGTTGAGTGAATGGAAAGATAAACACACGGACACACAACAGCGGCTCTTATCAGTCAAACAGCCGCAGACAGCGTCTGCACGGGAGACACGTGGAAGTGAGAAAAAGAGTATTTGGCTCTTGTGGGAACTAATCTGAACAAACTTATTAAATGGTGGCGACACGCTGCGTCAATACTTGAAGGAGCTGTTAAATGCGTGCACATGCATTCGTGCAAACACGTATAATTATCGAATTGGGATGCAGAGCACACACAAGAGGGTAGCGGGTACGGCACTTTTCCGCTGATGTGAGAGGTGGCGGAAGCAAACAGCGGTGCTTCGTTTTAAACTGTAAAAAACAATCCAGTCAAAAACTACTTAAAGTACATCAAATGGGGCAGGAAAATCACATAGCTGAGAGCCAGCATATACAAACAGAAAAACACACTCAGACATATTTTGCAGATGCGTTTAACATCTCTTCTGCTAGCATTCTCCTTCATCTCATGTTGTTGTAGGCTAATTAAGTAAATTAGACTCTCTGTGTGCCACAATAAAAACTTAATGTGCAGGAAAAAAAATCTACAGGACCCATGAGTCAGCAACTCGCACATACATACACATGAACATAGCACAACTCATTTAAATAGTCTAATCACTTTTGTACTTGGTCACCTTCAGAATGTACAGGCTTTATTGAGGTAATCAGTTTGCATTGATTACTTAAGTATTCTAGATTCTCTGGAACCAACAATCATGCCACGGTCCAAATCAATGAGATCACATTTTTTTTTACACATTATTGAATTCCAAAATGGTTCAGAGTGCAACTTATAACTTGTACTTTTTAGGGATTGCCACAAGGGGCGCTATATATTACATTTACATTACATTTATGAATTTGGCAGACTTACAGTGCACTTATTACAGGGACAATCCCCCCAGAGCAACTTGGATTAAGTGTCTTGCTCAAGGACACAATGGTGGTGGCTGTGGGGGATCGAACCAGCGACCTTCTGATTAACAGTTATGTGCCTTAGCCCACTATGCCACCACCACCACTGCGAACAAAGAAGCTTGTTCACAGAGGCACACGTGTTCATGCTAAAACTACGCAAGCCAGTGTGAAAAAGCTTCTCTCATAGCACTCATGAATGCACTATAGGTGTACTGTATCAATGAATACGATTTTCACAACAAAAAAAAAACATCTAATTTTGTTTTGTTGTTCAGTGAAACCTATCTATTGCATTCAGAAGACTTAGGGGGTGTTCACACTTGGCAGGTTTGGTTTGATTATAACGAACTCTGTTGCGATTGCTCTGTTTGTGCGGTTCATTTGAACAAGTTTGAACGCTGCCATCCGAACCTTGGTGTGCACCAATCAAGCGGGCCGAGACTGAAAAGTGGGACTCGGTCCGCTTCCAAATAAACTCTGGTGCGGTTTGATTGAAATATGAACGCAACATGGACCAAAGACGCTTAAACGGACCAAAAACAGGAAGTAATTTGCCTAATACTGGCCTGAAGCATACTTGGTTCTTCTCATCATTGGAGCTATGTTGCCCATTACAGTTCGGTACAGGCATCGGAACTGCCATCACTCGTCCTTGCAGCATATCTTTGTTTGTGTGTGTGCAACGGAGGAATTCCTGCCGTTGTTTTGACTCCTTTACAGATTATATTAACTCTTCGTTTGTTCTCAGATGGTAAAAATACCACCGTATAGATATATATAAATATAAAGAGCGCATTTTTCCGAGCAGCCAGCATTGCTTTGGATGATCGCAAGTTCCGTCAAAAAATATACGCTCATAAAAGCTGTCCAATCAGGTTGTGAACTTGTACTTATGGCTTTGGTTTTGTATCGTTAGGTTCGTGATATAAATGCCAGTGTGAACGCCAAGCGAACCAGGACTAAATGTATAATTTTCTTTTTTGGTCAGACCAAGAGAACCGAACTACAAGTGTGAACACAGCCTTAGAATACAATGCACGAGTCAAATGGACTACGAATATGATACTTTTGCATTCTTTTTTAGCTTTAAAATGGGACACTATTCACTCCCATTGTATTAAAAAGACAGACTGGAATATTAATTATTTTTACATATTTCCTTAAGCATTCCACATTAGAAAGTCATCCATTTTTAGGTTAACCAATTAATTAATTTGGCTGAATTGTCCATTATTGGAAAAAATAAACGTCAATACAGTAGGTCTCCAGTTAAAAAAATACAAAATTAAAAAAGGCAAAATAAGAGTCCCCAATGTGTTGTTGGCTAGTGTAGTTAAAAGTTCTGCGTTATTCACCAAATCCATTTTTTTTTCCTGGTTATTTTGGTTGCACAATAAGCTTCATCTGAGATTTCATTAGTCTTAGATTTCTGCTAGCCTCTTTGATTGGACCGACCCATCACAGTAAGGAAAAACTAATATTTTGATTTTAAAAACTAACGGTCAATACATTGGTTAGATTTCTTTCAACAGTCTTGTTATTGGTATCGGCAAAATCCAATATCGGTTGACCTCTTGTTAGGAATGACATGTGGGTGAGTACATTATGACAGAATTTATGTTTTTGACATATGAGCATGTAGCTAAACAGTGCATTTGTAATGTTGGCCTTGCGTTGAATATGTTTCTAGGATTACAGGATGTCTGTACACCCAGTGCCCAGTTGCCCTCAGCACTAATACTCCTCAAGTCTTCAATGTCAGATGTTCAAGGTAGTGTCTCCCTGTCTACAACCTCAAATTATGTCTGTACAAAAAGACTCATATTCTAGCTCTCAAAGAGTAAAAATACTTCAAAGAGCAGTGAAGATGACATAAGGCCTTATTAAATTATAAAACGTCCAAACCCTGAGAAAATTGTATTTCTATATTTTGGCAGTGGCCATTTTCAATGCCCAACTGCTATAGAAGCTATTAAAAAAAAAACATTTTCCCCACAAAGATTGTCTCTCTCTCCAGAGTTTCCAGATTTTCTGACAACTAAAAACATGGAAGAGGAGTTCTTTTGAGTGAAGCTGTCAAGAACTGACAGATGATGAGGACAAACATAACAGACACAGTCTGATCCTGTCATTCAGAGAATATTTCTGCCACCTACACATCTGTGTATGAAAGAGAAAGAGTGAGCATGTGTCTTTATCTTCTAGGAAGTACACTTAATTTTAAGACAACATTAAATGGCTTTCATAACGTGTTTATCTTTCATAATATAATATATTCTCAGTCAAAAAAACAATATTCATTGGCAAATAATGTGGGGCTTAACTTCGTATAATCCACAGGCATTTGTATGGATTGTGAAAAGAGGACTATGACATTATTAGTGATGTTTTGTACGGCAAGCATCACTATTACTACTGCAATACTTAAGGCCAAAGTACACTTCTCTTTTCCACGTGCTGCCACATCTCGCACACAGTGTGCATAAGGTTTTCTCGATCAGTACAGCATGCTTTTCTAGACACACGCCTGTAGCTACTAAAAGAGCATCACTATCAATGATATATGTGAGGGGTGACCATAGCAACACAGATGCCAACTAAACTGAGCTACAAGCTTATTAATGGCCATTAATGGAACAGATATTTTAGGTATGTAAAAATATGCGAATTTGCTTCCTATACTTGAAATAAAACAGTTCTGACAGTTATCGAAAGGGATAGTTTTACCATCACCATCCTGTCTTTCCAAACCCATAATGACTGGAGATGATAGGAAGAATGTATGGGATAGACCGCCTCAGTCACCATTCACCTTTATGATATGGATTAGATTGTGAAAGATGCAATGCAGCAAATGGTGACTGAGGCGAACATTTGGCCAAACATCTCCTTTTGTGTTTCAGAGTAGAAAAGTATGAATTTGGAACATAGGAATGAATAAATGATAGCAGAACTTTAATTTTTATGAAAATTAATGACATGTGTTCATTTTTGACGCTTTGCCTTCATGAACGCCCCTTAATATTCATAATACAAATCTCCCCCTGTCCACCTAGAATATATATTGAAATGAAGTTGCAAATATGGCTCATTCAGAAATATTCACGCTATGATGGCACTACCATAAGCTAATTAACATATGACCAACCACATTTACATCAACAACTATTAAAAATTACAGTTACAACTATGCCATTTAACTTGGCCATTTATATAAAGAAATAAAGGTACAGTATCAAAAACAGCCCGTTTAGTTGGAAATGACACTATAACTGTCTGTTTGCGCACATCTCTCTTATGCGTGATGGGCATGTCTTTGCATCTAGAAAAATGTGATGTGTGATTTATATTTATTTTTTTATATGGATCTTTAAGGACCCCAAAAAAAAGAAATGAAAACAAAAGTTTTAGAAGAAATAGTCAAAGCCCAGTGAAAGTACAGCTGAATCGCTATGACATTTAATATAAAAAGCAACTAAATAAATGAAAAATAAAAACTTGATATAAGAATCAATATATTCGAACTGAATAACATGAACCATCACATCAGTTTACGAGCACTAGAAAATGACAAATCCTAGAATTATGCTGTTGCTCTGACAAGTTAAAATATGAAGTGCCTTAATGGTTTTGCTGTCCTTGGCCACTAAAAGTCAAGACAACAACAGCATTATCCATCATATGTGGCTGTCTCCGGGTGTACCTCATGTTACTACAATGCTCGGCATCTCAAAATGGCTCAAAAACGAGTTTGCTCACTACAGGACACGTCTTTCAGAACACAACTTGACTTCCAGAAAGGTGCTGGCTAACAGAAAACACATTTTACTGAGGAACGCAGAGGAACTCCAGGACAGAATCAATAACTTCTGCTCAGAGGGCTTAAAGCTTAAAGAGCCAAACAGCTTCAACAAACAAGACCAGTGCTGAAAAAACAACACACTAAAACCCTTCCACTGCACAGTCTCTCTCTATATATATACACACTGTATACAGACACCGATCAGCAACAACATTAAAACCACCTGCCTAATATTGTGTAGGTCCCCTTCGTGCTGCCAAAACAGCAAAAACCCGCATCTCAGAATAGCATTCAGAGATTATATTCTTCTCACCACAATTGTACAGAGCTGTTATCTGAGTTACTGTAGACTTTATCAGTTCAAACCAGTCTGGCCATTCTCTGTTGATCTCTCTCATCAACAAGACATTTCCATCCACAGAACTGTCGCTCACTGGAAGTTTTTTGTTTTTGGCATCATTCTGAGTAAATTCTAGAGACTGTTGTGTGTGAAAATCCCAGAAACACTCAAACCAGCCCGTCTGGCACCAACAATCATGCCACGGTCCAAATAATTGAGATCACATTTTTCCCCATTCTGATGGTTGATGTGAACATTAACTGAAGCTCCTGACCCGTATCTGCATGATTCTATGCACTGCTGCCACACGATTGGCTGTTTAGATAAACGCATGGATAATTGCTGGTTTGAGCATTTCTGTAACTGTTGACCCTCCTGGGATTTTCACACACAACTGTCTCTTGAATTTACTCAGAAAGGTGCCTAAAGTAAAAAAACAAGACAAAAATACTGATCTCCAAAATTATTTTTGCAGTGTCATCAGTGACCTCAATGGAGCTGCTCTCGTCTTTCACTTAAAAAAAACTAAGAAATAAAAGAAAAACATCAACGTCAATTGAGAAAAGCAAAATATATGAATATATACTGATTATACACAGGCACACAGTGTGTTTGTTTCCTTCATTATATGGTATGAGTCATAAGCGAGACACAGGAAGAACTGATTGCAGGTCTGTGTTTGTCTTTAATTGCATGTCTTCTCTCAAGAGATGAATCCACTTTATTTGAAATGCTGTGGGCTTTAAAGTCAAAAAGGGTCTTACTGCTGGCCTTCGCTGACCTGATCTTACATTTACACACAATGGGAAAACGAGGCAGTCTGCCTGGTATGACCGGAGCCGAATGTGAAAGCTAGACGCATACAGTTATTAACGGGCACAGTTCAATTACACGCTTATAACATGCAATAAAACCATGTACTTTACTTACAAGGGCAAAGTACACAATTTTGAAAATACTAACTAATAGTAGTGACGCTACTATTAGTTAGTATTTTCAAAATTGTGTACTAATAGTAGTGACGCTACTGACTTTGTGACAGTAGTTCTGCTATCTTCACAATAGCATAGCTTTCCAATAACTTGCTTCTTTCCCAACAAGTAGCGATGCAAAACAGCAAAAAGACCAAAACATTTAAGTGAATTGTTTCACTCGGAGGGTTCATGTAAATAAGGCGGTTAAAATAACGGATTTACTCGTATAAAGTGTTGGGAAGCCAAATTCATTTATGTGAATCGGTTTGTTTGGATGGTGCTTATAATGAACCACTTCCAATAACTCAGCTGAGCCTCTGAAGAACGTGAGATTACGTCCGTAACATGGCAAAGCAAATACGTCACATGAGAGAAAGGAAACTTACCGGAAGCGTTGGATTACAGTTAAAAATTACTTGAATATAAAAAAAATGTCACACCAAAAGCAATCGTTTCTCTTCGTAAGACATTACTTTAACCACTGGAGTCGTATGTTGACGTTTAAGCTATATATACAAATGACTATTTGTTCTTTTTGGAGCTTCAAAAGCCAAATCACCATCCACTTGCATTTTAAGGACCTACTGAGCTGAGATATTTTTCAACTTTTCTTCAAATGTATTCTGGTGAGGGAAGAAATTCATACACACCTGGGATATCATGAGTTTCGTTCATTCACTGAACTGTCCGAACAAACAGATTCATTCAAATAAACTGGACTTACTAACGTTTATGTAAATAAACCAGTTCAAATTAACGATTCACTGATTCGCTTGAGCCTCTGCGTATAAGTCAATTTATATTCACATTTATAAATTATTTAATACATTTATGTTCAATGTCTAAGACAAGATTTTTAGAAGAATATCTCAGCTCTGTAGGTCCATACAATGCAAGTGAATGGTGGGCAGATATTTTAAGGTCTAAAAAGCACATTAAAGCAGCATAAACATAATCCATATGACACCAATTGTTTAATCCATGTCATCAGAAACTATATGATAGGTTTGTTTGAGAAACAGATCAATATTTAAGTCCTTTTTTGAATATAAATCTCCACATTCTTGGTGCATATCACCACCTACTGGACAAGGAGGAGAGTTTATAGTAAAAAAGGACATCAATATTGATCTATTTCTCACCCACACCTTTCATATCACTTCAGAAGGCATGGATTAAACCACTGGATAACTTTTATGCTGCCTTTTTATGCTTTTTGGAAATTCAACATTCTGGCCACCATTCACTTGCACCGTATGGACCTACAGAGCTGAGATATTCTTCTAAAAATCTTCCTATGTGGTCAGAAGAACGAAAGTCATACACATTTGGGATGGCGTGAGGTGAGCAAATTATGAGATTAATTTTATTTTTGGGTCCCTTTAAGTCATATTGCACCATTTTATAAAAACAACAAGCCACTAAAGATAACATAAAAGGGCACAACCCATTTTATTTCTGTATTTATTGTACAATTTATTGTATCTGCATGTCTTGATATGACACTTGGAGTGGAGGGGTTGAAAAGAGTGCTTGATGACATTAGCCGAAAATTAAGGTTGTTTCAAAGGTGGAGCGTGTTACTACATTTTGATGCAAGATGACGAAGAGAAACAAACAAAAACATTGGTTTTCTCTGGAATAATGTGCAATGATGACAGTTCACAGTAAGAGCCGGGAATGTGTACTAGGAAAGAAAATATGGTCCATTTTGACCATATTTTCATGTTGACTAAAGAGGTTTTTGCTCAGTTAGATCAGTAATCTCGTTCAGCTCATTCACAGTATAAGTATGACACGGGACAGACGGCATCTGTTTACAAAGGCGCTCGGATAAATTGTCTGTCCTATAATAACTTGGCAACACAGTTTTACGCAGCTTTACACAGGAAACCACAAACTCTCCATGTGAAATAGCTACTTAAAAGCTTCACTTATTGGACACCTTTAAGAATGTATATCAGATTACTTTGAGATATTTGTATGACTTCTTTTTGCCTAGATTTAAAAAGACATTTAAAACGTACCATAAATTTAGCTGCTGTTGAAAGGCTGACAGTAAATGCAGTTTGCGTCTGTTGAACTGCACTTACGTAGAAGAGGCAGATGAGATGACAAGACTACATGAAAGAAAACAGTAGAAGTGGAGGGATGAAAGAAAAGTACACTGAGTCCTTTCACAGCTTAAGCTTTGCTGTTTGACCTTAATCAGTTTTGATTAAGTGAATTACATCACAACATTAAAGGTCTCTAGCTCTAATTGATCAGAGACAGGAAGAGGCAGAGGGAGAGTTGGAGAGAGAGAATACTGATGCCGATGTCAGTGGTGATTAGGAACATAAAAACCAAACATCAAAGCAGAGAAGTCGAAGAGCACGTTTGACGCCATTTTGCAGACTTCAAGAGATGAAGTGAACATTAGCACGCTAAGCACCATCTGTTTAGACAAAAAGGAGGAAGAAATACAGAATACTGATGTGAAGAATAAGTGCGAACAAGTAAAACACACGTCTCGCACCACCCACAGTAATACGGCTTGTTTGATCGGCTAGTTCTGAAGTTAAATGTTCACTACTACGGTTGAGGTGCACGTAGGATTTCATTAATGCACTTTTGAAACAGTATGCATGCACAGTGTTGTGCTATAAATGACAAACATTAAGCATGAATCACTTTCTTTGCTAATTCATCCACAACTAGCCTGACCTCTTAGTCAACATGAAATCAAAATTGATCATATTTACTTTCTCAATTAATATGGTAAACGGTCTGCACTTATATAGCGCCTTTTTTAACCTTAGAGGTTACCAAAGTGCTTTACAATGTGTCCCATTCACCCATTCACACTCACACACCAATGGCGACAGAGCTGCCATGCAAGGTGCTAGCCTGCCATTGGGAGCAACTTGGGGTTCAGTGTCTTGCCCAAGGACAATTCGACATGTGGAGTCATGTGGGCCGGGGATCGAACCGCCAACCCTGCGATTAGCGGCCGACCTGCTATTCCTGTACCACCTGAGTCACAGCCGCCCCTATATATTCCAGATCTTTTTGTGAATGATTCAGGTTTGCAATCTTTCATCAAAATAGCACCATGGTATCAAGGGTATATGATTCTGCTGAAGTTATCGGTCCACGTTATTTCAAAGTCGTGTTTAAAGCAAACCAAACCCTGCCAACTGCACTACAGCGACTGCTCACTTCCATGATTCACTGTAGATGATTCAATCTTGTCAGCCTCCCAACACTCTCAAACTACTTATATTTTTGTATGTGTGTATATATATATATATATATATATATATATATATACATACATATTTTGCAATAAAATTTAAATAGTGTTTCTATCAACTTTAAACCAACGATTAGATCTTTTTCCCCCATCATTTTTAATTCAATTACGTAATTTGTTCAATGCTTCATAGAACTGTACCAAAACAATCTCTCACCAAAAAGTGTTTAAACTACTGGTAAAGCGAGAGGCACGCAGCAGACAGCTTATTTGAATACTCGGCAGTGCAGAGCTCAGGGAATAGATTTGACTACAAAGAGCTGCGACTTCAGACTCAACAGAGGTGAGTCTATGAGAAGAGTCACTTAACCCCGAGCCATATCTCTGAGCGAATCCTATTAGAACCGCCACCATAAAAACCTCCAGACTTCAACAACGTTTAGCCCCCATAAACTACAAAATAGAGATATTTCCATTTCTTTTACTACAGATGTAGACAAAAACTTTGGGTTGGCTAACTGTACTAAAATATACTTACGTTTGGATGACCTGTAGGGGCTGGGCAGTTAAAGGGATTGTTCATACAAAAATAAAACATTCTGTAATTTACTCACTGTTGTTTCAAACTTGTACAGTATGACTTTTGTCTTTTGTGTAACACAGAAGGAGATTTTTGGCAGAATTTTTGACTCGGTCACCTTTTGCTTTCATTGTATGGAAAAAAGGTATAATGAAGGTGAATGGTGAGACTGTTCTGTCAAACATATTCTTATGTGCTTCAAATAAGAACGTCTTATTGGTCTGGAAAATTGTGAGGGTGAATATATCTGGTAAACGTTTCCATTAATGGCTCATACAGTATTTGTGAAAGACAACAGGTCTAAACTATCTACCAACAAATCTACCTACATACAGTACATGCATTTGAGTATTAAGTAAGAGAGGAAACTGTCTTTCTGTCTGTTTGTTTCTCTCTCTCCCTCTCTTTCCATCGATTTATCTACCCATCCATTGATTTATCTACCCATCCATCCATCCATGAATTAATTTATCCATCCATCCATCCATGAATTAATTTATCCATCCATCCATCCATCCTTCAATCGATTTATCTACCCATCCATCCATCCATCCATCGATTTATCTACCCATCCATCCATCCATCCATCAATCGATTTATCTACCCATCCATCAATCGATTTATCTACCCATCCATCAATCGATTTATCTACCCATCCATCCATCCATCAATCGATTTATCTACCCATCCATCCATTGATTTATCTACCATCCATCCATCCATGAATTAATTTATCCATCCATCCATCCATGAATTAATTTATCCATCCATCCATCCATCCTTCAATCGATTTATCTACCCATCCATCCATCCATCAATCGATTTATCTACCCATCCATCAATCGATTTATCTACCCATACATCAATCGATTTATCTACCCATCCATCCATTCATCCAATCGATTTATCTACCCATCCATCCATCCAATCGATTTATCTACCATCCATCCATCCATCCATCCATCCATCCATCCATCCATCAATCAATCAATTTATCTACCCATCCATCCATCCATCAATCAATCGATTTATCTACCCATCCATCCATCCATCAATCAATCGATTTATCTACCATCCATCCATCCATCCATCCAATCAATTTATCTACCCATCCATCATCAATCGATTTATCTACCCATCCATCCATCGATTTATCTACCCATCCATCCATCCATCGATTTATCTACCCATCCATCCATCCATCCATTGATTTATCAACCCATCGATCTATCCATTCATACATTCACCCATCCATTGATTTATCTACCCATCCATCCATCCATCCATCCATGATCTATCCACCCATCCATCGATTTATCAACACATCCATTGATCCATCCATCAATCAATTTATCTATCCATCCATCCATCGATTTATCTACCCATTGATCTATCCATCCATCGATTTATCTACCCATCGATCTATCATCCATACATTGATCCATCCATCCTTCTATCATCATCCATTGATTTATCTACCCATCCATTCATTGATTTATCTATCCATCCTCCATCGATCCATCTTTCAATCGATTATCTACCCATCCATCTATCGATTTATCTACCCATAGATCTATCCATCCATACATTCATCCATCCATTCATCCATTAGTCTAACCATCTTTATATTCATAATTCTGTTCATCCTTACATCCATCCATTTATCTAACAATTCATCCATCCATCTATCCATCCATTAATCTGTCCATTCGTCTATGTATCCATTCATCTGTCTGTCTATCTATCCATAATTCTAACCATCATTCCTTCCATCCATCCAGTGGTCGATTTTTTTGACCCATCAATCCATCCCTCCATCGATTTATCTACCCATCGATCTATCCATCCATACATTCATCCATCCATCCTTCTATCATCATCCATTTATTTATCTACCCATCCATACATTCATCCATCCATTGATTTATCTACCCATCGATCTACCCATCCATACATTCATCCATCCATCGATTTATCCATCCATACATTCATCCATCCATCCATCCATCCATATATCATCATCCATTGATTTATCTACCCATCCATCCACCCATCCATCGATCAATCGATTTATCTACCCATCGATCTATCATCCATACATTCATCCATCCATCCTTCTAGCCATTCATCCATTAGTCTAACCATCTTTATATTCATCATTCTGTTCATCCTTACATCCATCCATTTATCTAACAATTCATCCATCTATCCATTCATCTGTCCGTCCATCATTCTATCCCTCCATCCATATAACAAAGAAGAAGAGTTTGTGTGAGAGTGGATCAAAGACTGTTGGCAACTCAATTCTCATCAATAATCCACTTCATTATTTCATAAATTGTAATCCTGTAGCGCTGTGCTAAGAGATAAAAACGTCAGTGATTCCTCTGACGCAGCGGTGCGATTATGATCAGAAACAGAGTGACGTGTTTCAGTTCGATGGGTTCACATTACTTCAGCCCTGCCTTTTCTGTTTTATTCTGCCAAACAGGGATTTTAATTCAGTCCTTCATAAAAGCCACACCAAAACAGCAGAAGTGACCTTTAGATGAATCGATTGGACTGATGATAGTCTTAACAGATGCTCCGTAATGGTACTAATTAAAACAAATTATGCCTTTTGATGGAGATTAACAGATTCGTTTGGAGCACGGACATCTGTGAGACACGTTTAAGAGAGAGAGAGAGAGAGAGAGAGAGAGAGAGAGAAAAGAGAGAAAATCCATAATTAAAACCAAAGTACTCGACTGCTATTCCCACATACACAAGTTAAAGTTCGGGATTTGTACAGAAACAAGCAGTTTCTTCACCTCACATTGCCTCTGCACCTCTCCCATCATGAATAATTCAGTAATGCTGCACGTGAGCACTCCAGAAATAGCTCAGGCTGCTATAAAAGGGAACAGAGAATCCAGATTTAGTCCGCCAGTGTTCATTAGTGACCGCGCGCATTGAGAATGAGCAGAGGACAGGGAATTATGGGATGCGTTTAGGTCAAAGTCACAGAATTGCTCAGCTCTTTAAGCGATCCAGACAAGGGCTTCTCCAGGGACAATTATTTAGAAAGAGAATGAGAAAATGAAAGAAACAGAGCGATGCAGAGGCAGACCGGTCTTAAAATAAAACTGTTGTAAACATCAGCATAGCTGAAAAATCACAGATAAACAAATCTGTTGGTCAAAACAACAAATAAACAGATATTGGTGTATTTTAACAAACAATTGAAACTAAAAGAATACAATTCAATGCTGAGCAAAAGTAATACATTTCAGATATGAATACTTAGTGGCTCAAAAAAAGGCCTATTGTAAATAATTATAAATAAAATGATAAAATAAAATAAAAATAGCATTCATGACATTAAAAGAAACTGTATTCATGAATTGACCATAATTGCGACATGTGTATTAAGATGGTAAATTGTACTTTAATGTTGACCGTAAATGTGTGAATTTGATAGATGTTTAATACTGACTCTAACAGAGAAGATCTGACAGATGAGCAGTCTACAGTAACCCTTATTAATGGCCAGTCTGATCTCATAAAAATTACGTGACTGTGGGAACATTTTTGCAAATTGATATTACATGGTTCCTTATACGCATCACAGGGAGTTCCAAGGTGACATGTCCACTGAGTGGTGCTGAAACGGTGTTCAATTTCTCTTAAACAGGTGAGGTTAAGGTTAATGCTCTATCGAGTTTCAAATAAACAAAACCTACTTCGAACATTAACCTAAACCCAGGGCTAGACTGGCAATCTGGCATACCGGACATTTTCCCGGTGGGCAGACGCACTTTGGGGCCAATCAGGGGCGGACTGGCCAGCAGGAGAACCAAGCGGGCTGGTGGGTCGGCCGCGAAACGTGCCGGATGGGCTGCAATAAGCAAAAATGAGCCGCCGCATTATGCAGAACAGAGCACAAAATGGCGCCGCGATATGCAGAAAAGGACAGTGAACTCAACCCCCCGCCGCCTCCTCAACTTTTGGGCCAGTTGCCATGTAAAATCCCGGGACGATTTCTCTTCCCAGTCCAGCCCTGCCCTGCCTAAACCTAATCAAAGAGTTATAAAATGCAAATGTGAGATGAAGAACACAACTGCTGAAGCAATAGCTATAGTGCTTTAGTGATACTTTTGGCTCATGTGTCAACTTCTAAACTCTTCAGGACTTGTACTTTGCATTGCAATTGCAACGTTCTATCAGTTTATCTACCGCAAAATTTGATTGTGTAAGAATAAGCTTGTAAATGTTGTTGGTTATGTAATGCATACATGTATCGTCATTCACTTAAGTGTTTTGACTTCATAAGATAACAATAAGATTTTATTAACTGATAATCTGACATTTTACTTGAGTTTTGTGTAAAAGTGAATACAAGTCTTTGTTTTAGCACTTCTAGTGTTTATTTTACCAGAACACTGCCATGTTACATACGAGGCATGAAAAATGTATTTAGCCAAAATATAGGTAAAGTGATCTTATGAGACCAGATGTTTAATGACACCGTTAGTTGTGTCAAATGAAATGAACAGTATTTGCAACCAGAATATGAAGCACATATCTCTGTGGCCCCACGATACACACCATCTAGAGCAGGAGGGAAAGTGTGAATTAATCAATGTCTTCTAACAGCCTCAAAACAGAACACAAAACTAACTGTCTCATAAACCACCATCAGGAACAAAGACAGGTGAACTTTTTTTAAACAAATGCTGATCAACTTCCATCATACAAACTACCAAACACAGCAAACACCACAAACAACATAAAATTAACCCATAAACATTATTTTCCATACAAAACATCAAAACATTTAAACAAATTCCATTACAGAAACCACAGCTGGGCAATGTTACTTTCAAAATGCTACAGTGTTGAGTGGAGTTGAATATTTTGGGATTGAATGTTTCAGGAACATTACTGGCTGAATGTTACGGGATTGAATGTTATGGGCTTGACTATTATGGGGCTTGAATGTTTCTGGCTGAATGTTACAGAATTGAATGTTATGGGGCTGAATGTTATGGGCTTGAATGTTACAGAATTGAATGTTATGGGCTTGAATGTTATGGGCTTGAATGTTACAGTATTGAATGTTATGGGCTTGAATGTTATGGGCTTGAATGTTATGGGCTTGAATCTTACGGGCTTGAATGTTACAGTATTGAATGTTATGGGCTTGAATGTTATGGGCTTAAATGTTATGGGCTTGAATGTTTCAGGATTGAATGTTATGGGGCTGAATGTTATGGGGCTGAATGTTACAGAATTGAATATTATGGGGCTGAATGTTACAGAATTGAATGTTATGGGGCTGAATGTTTCTGGCTGAATGTTACGGGCTTGAATGTTATGGGCTTGAATGTTATGGGCTTGAATGTTATGGGCTTGAATGTTTCAGGATTGAATGTTATGGGGCTGAATGTTACAGAATTGAATATTATGGGGCTGAATGTTATGGGGCTGAATGTTACGGGATTGAATGTTATCGGCTTGACTATTATGGGGCTTGAATGTTTCTGGCTGAATGTTACAGAATTGAATGTTATGGGGCTGAATGTTTCTGGCTGAATGTTACGGGCTTGAATGTTATGGGCTTGAATGTTATGGGCTTGAATGTTATGGGCTTGAATGTTTCAGGATTGAATGTTATGGGGCTGAATGTTACAGGATTGAATGTTACAGAATTGAATGTTATGGGGCTGAATGTTTCTGGCTGAATGTTACGGGCTTGAATGTTTCAGGATTGAATGTTATGGGGCTGAATGTTACAGAATTGAACATTATGGGGCTGAATGTTACAGGATTGAATGTTACAGGATTGAATGTTACAGAACTGAATATTATGGGGCTGAATGTTACAGGATTGAATGTTACAGAATTGAATGTTATGGGGCTGAATGTTACAGAATTGAATATTATGGGGCTGAATGTTACAGGATTGAATGTTACAGAATTGAATGTTATGGGGCTGAATGTTTCTGGCTGAATGTTACGGGCTTGAATGTTATGGGCTTGAATGTTATGGGCTTGAATGTTTCAGGATTGAATGTTATGGGGCTGAATGTTACGGGATTGAATGTTATCGGCTTGACTATTATGGGGCTTGAATGTTTCTGGCTGAATGTTACAGAATTGAATGTTATGGGGCTGAATGTTATGGGCTTGAATGTTACAGGATTGAATGTTACAGAATTGAATGTTATGGGCTTGAATGTTATGGGCTTGAATGTTACAGTATTGAATGTTATGGGCTTGAATGTTACAGTATTGAATGTTATGGGCTTGAATGTTATCAGCTTGAATGTTTCTGGCTGAATGTTACAGAATTGAATGTTATGGGGCTGAATGTTATGGGCTTGAATCTTATGGGCTTGAATGTTACAGTATTGAATGTTATGGGCTTGAATGTTTCAGGATTGAATGTTATGGGGCTGAGTGTTACAGAATTGAATATTATGGGGCTGAATGTTACAGAATTGAATATTATGGGGCTGAATGTTATGGGGCTGAATGTTACGGGATTGAATGTTATCGGCTTGACTATTATGGGGCTTGAATGTTTCTGGCTGAATGTTACAGAATTGAATGTTATGGGCTTGAATGTTATGGGCTTGAATGTTTCAGGATTGAATGTTATGGGGCTGAATGTTACAGAATTGAATATTATGGGGCTGAATGTTATGGGCTTGAATGTTACAGGATTGAATGTTACAGAATTGAATGTTATGGGGCTGAATGTTACGGGCTTGAATGTTATGGGCTTGAATGTTATGGGCTTGAATGTTTCAGTATTGAATGTTATGGGGCTGAATGTTACAGAATTGAATATTATGGGGCTGAATGTTATGGGGCTGAATGTTACGGGATTGAATGTTATCGGCTTGACTATTATGGGGCTTGAATGTTTCTGGCTGAATGTTACAGAATTGAATGTTATGGGGCTGAATGTTATGGGCTTGAATGTTACAGGATTGAATGTTACAGAATTGAATGTTATGGGGCTGAATGTTTCTGGCTGAATGTTACGGGCTTGAATGGTACCAGCTTGAATGTTACAGAATTGAATGTTATGGGGCTGAATGTTTCTGGCTGAATGTTACAGGCTTGAATGTTACAGAATTGAATGTTATGGGCTTGAATGTTACAGGATTGAATGTTACAGAATTGAATGTTATGGGGCTGAATGTTACGGGATTGAATGTTATGGGCTTGACTATTATGGGGCTTGAATGTTTCTGGCTGAATGTTACAGAATTGAATGTTATGGGGCTGAATGTTATGGGCTTGAATGTTACAGGATTGAATGTTACAGAATTGAATGTTACAGGCTT
This sequence comes from Xyrauchen texanus, assembly GCF_025860055.1. Taxonomy (NCBI): domain Eukaryota; kingdom Metazoa; phylum Chordata; class Actinopteri; order Cypriniformes; family Catostomidae; genus Xyrauchen; species Xyrauchen texanus. The sequence goes on along the minus strand of NC_068285.1, from coordinate 11,757,323 downwards.
GAATGTTACGGGCTGGAATGTCAGAGAATTGAATGTTATGGGCTTGAATGTTACACGATTGAATGTTATGGGGCTGAATGTTATGGGCTTGAATGTTACAGGATTGAATGTTACAGAATTGAATGTTTTGGGCTTGAATGTTAGAGAATTGAATGTTATGGGCTTGAATGTTACAGGATTGAATGTTATGGGCTTGAATGTTACAGGATTGAATGTTATGGGCTTGAATGTTACAGGATTGAATGTTATGGGCTTGAATGTTATGGGCTTGAATGTTACAGGATTAAATGTTTCAGAGTCAAATATTTCAGGGCTGAATGTTACAGGGTTGAACTTATCACAATAATGATAAAGCTAAATTAAAAAAAAATAATATTAATATATTAAATAACCATACAAAAAAAAAATTGGTGGTATTCAAAAAATGGTAATCAACATTACCACAATGCTAAATTTCACATTTTAGTCTGATGTTGTTGACTAGTATTATTATTATTATTATTATAAAACACTTCATTATGCTCTCAATGGTTTAAGTCATCGCTGTAGACAATATTTGAATATATGAAAGCAAAGCCGGTTTGTTTTCTAATAACTAACATCATTGTAACTGAATTTAATTAAGGGTGATGAGGTGTAGTTTAAAAAATCTGCATAACAGACAAAATAATTGTTGCTGTTTGAGATGTTTGACTTCCTCTATAGCACTTTATGCTAAAAAAAAAATGAGGTGCGCATTTCTTGCCATGCGGTGATGGTTTTGCATAACCGTGATACAGAAGATGATCCAAAATATAGATATAGAAGATAATTGCCAAATTTCTACTGGTTTATTATGTCTACCGGTATATCGGCCAACCTTAGGTTGAACATTGAATGTTACAGGGATAAAAGCTTCAGGGTTAAATGTTTCGGGGTTGGATGTTTCAGGGCTGAATGTTTTTGAGTTTTAATGTTTCGGGGCTCAATGTAACAAAGGTTAAGGCTCAGTGTAGAAAAACAGCCTTAACTAACATAGATCATTGTAACACACCACATTATTTATAGTAAAAATTCTTCTGTTTTCTGCGAAGAACATTCTGTTCTCAATAAAAGAATTACTATGATTAGTAAATTACTATGACTATTGAATGAAAGGTCAAAATAACAGTAAATGCATAATATATGCATAAGCCGTTAGACAATAAAAGCATACAATTTTTATTTCAATACAGGCAGAATTTAGGCAATATTCAACTTGATTTTTTTTTCTTCTATGTATCAAAGCAAAATGCACTGTACTGGTGATGAATGAGGACATGTAAGCTGGCTCATATTCTGATGAAAAGGAAACATTTACATTGATCATCACAAACGTCCTCATTCAAAACTGTCACATCATTACATTTACATCATTATATTATGAATAGGCTTGACATAAAACAAAAATGACAATATTATAAGAAAAGGTTGATTTACTGTAAAACAGACTGCTACATCTAATGACTCTTTCCAAGGGATTTAAAAGAACAAATATAGATTTTCCTGATTAATCACAATCTTCATTTGAACAATCCTGATATCGATTCTTAAAATCCAAAGATCAATCTTTTAATTTGACTTCATCATTTAATTCAGTTTTGGTTGTAGTGGTTATTATATCTGCAAATATAGTTGCCAGCTACATTACATACTATTATTATATTAGTATTATTAGTATATACTACTATTAAAAATAAATAGATTTAAAACGGACATCTTACACTGACTAAAACATTAAACCATAGAATGGCAACACAATGCTAATAGTTTCCCCCCGCTATGGACAGGCTTTGTTTATTTGTTTGTCTAAAATGCTATTTAGGCCACAATTAATTATGTGCCCCTCTAGTGAGTGAATACAGCAGGTGAAAGGCTTTTTGCAACAGGCAAAAGACTAGTGCACTGTGCCCACCATGAATAAACATACACACACACCGTTTGGCTCTCATTACTGCTAATTGTGCTGCTTCTGTAAAGGGGTTTTAATTTGCCAAAACAACAACAGCAGTGAGATTATGGGGCCGTAGAGATGTCCTCTTAAAGTCAGATCACTCTGAAAATAAACAGGTGGCACCAAGCAACCTGCCAGCGTCATCTATGTGTGTTCTTTAAGTTTTAACGATAGAAAGCTTCACAGAGTCTCAGGCAGTGCTGTGTAAAGACGTCATGGTGCTTTTGAGCCGATCTTTGATATGATGTTTAATCTTGCAAAGTCTGTGTGACAGAGGGTCACACTGCGCACTATAGCAAGTATCCTGTAAAGTTGGATCCAAATGTCTGAGATCACAAGCAGTGTTAAACTAGTCAACGAAATGACTGATGAAAATGTTCATTTAACAAGAGTTTTTTGATTTTTGTCAACGATAACAAAGACGAATATATTAGCTGAACACCTGCACAATTAGCTTTACTAACAGATTAATTAACTCACCCAAATGTATCCTATATACAGGATGTAACATTAATCAAATATAGCCACAACATAAATGTTATTGTAGAGCGGAGGAGGGCGGGGGCGGCTGGAACAACGCACACCCCGATTTTGATTGGTCCCCAATCAGCCTGATGTAGCCCGATGGTTCGAGAGCGAGAGAATGACATGCAGCTGCTCTGTATTTATGTTTGTGTGTTTTTGTTCAGTTTTTCATTAAACTATTATTTATATTTCAAAGCCAGTTCTCGGCTCCTCCTTTCCCTAAACCCACTTTCCATTGGTGCCGAAACCTGGGAGGGAGGAGGGATGCCCGTCACGGAGTCCTCGACACTGCCGTCCACCCAGGGGAGCGCCGCTGCCATCTGCCGTGAGACGGAGTAGCTCGACCGCCACTCAGCGAGGCGAGTGGGGACTGGACTCCTCGACCGCATGGAGCGATGGAGCCGCTGCCAGGGGCGGAGGAGTGCCCTGCCATCCCCTAGAAACGCGGAGGGGTCGAGAGGACCGCCGGCCGCGAGGGGAGGAGGGAAGCGACTCCCCGACCGCCTGAAGTGGTAGGGCCACTGTCAGGGGCGGAGGAGAGTCCCCACGGGTCGCCAAGAACGAGGAGTGGCATTCTGTCCGCTGGGGGTCGGTCTGACTCTGGACCACCCGGGGAGGAGCGGCTGCCGTCTGCCTGAGAGGATTTAGGTGTGATCGGGGACCACGTGACGGCGCATCAGAGAACCGGTGAGTGACAATTTTCTGAAGTTTATATGTGACTGATGGGACTATTTATGCCATTTATTGTATTGCTCCAAAAAAGGTAGATACTATTCTATCAGCCATTAAAAAAAAAAGAATAAAGGCTGAGCATAATTATAAATGATTTATTTTACATTTTTTGACTTTCAGACCCCACTGTAGATGTGGATGCTCTGGGCTCAAAACAAAGTGTGTGGGAATCAGAAATATAATAATAAAGATAAAAAAAAACAATCAAATTATTTGAGCATTAGCTCGGACAAATGTGCAGGACTTCATTTTCAACCAAGCTTTCACAGCAATAAATTCCCACCACGACCGTAGAAGTAAATGTTTAATTAGAAAAGCTTTGTGCAAGTGGCTTACTGTTGTTTTGCGTATTGTAGTTTCGTGATCACGACAGGCCTTGTGATTATTTCTGGACAGTGCCGAGATCTCGCTCGACATAATGCCACTGTTATCAGCGTAAGCAAGGAATTTTTAGCGTGAAAGGCACATCTGTGATAGGAGGCTCTTGCATACCGAGGCATCACTCCATAGGAAGACTTCATATCTGGAGTGTGCGTCTGAAGAGAACACTTGTATAATTAGACTCTCTGGAAAGATCTTTGTGCATGTGAAGGCCCTGTTGACGTGTTTGTCTGTGCAGATATTGTGTTTTTAGTACACTGTTGTTTTGTTGATTAGCTTCTGTAAAGAACCTTCAATGCTAGGAAAGTATATCTCATTTTAAATGTGTGCACAGTGTGCACACCAGGGCATTTGGCACAGATTTGCCTGTTTAATTACAAATCATTTATGCAAGTCTTCGCTCTACCTGCGGATCAGGGAGGCAGAAGGGGTTAGTATGCGGTATTATGCAGCCTAATATGATCTTAGAAAGTGTAATTACAATGTGATGTGCATTCAAGAGCATTAAACCCATCCATCCATCCATCCCAACACTATGTTTGTTCAAGTGATTTTAGTTATAAGTTTTGGTAATATCATATGCCTTTTTGCTTCTGAAGTAAATATATCCTGTTTTAAAAAAAAAGATAAAAATCAACGAGAGCCACACTCTCCTATTCCAGAACGCTAATCAAAGTGTTATGGCAACAAACATGGCTTGAGGCAGTGGGTGGCTTCCTGTTCCATCCAACAAATGCCTTCCCATCATTCTTCAGCAAGCTTGTCTGTCTCAGACCCAGGTGCAGAGACATCGCCCTGGATTAGACCCTGCATGGATGCACCCACTGGGCAAGAGCCCATGGATCGGACTCATGCACTATGCACAATAAGGTCACAAGAGTCCAGTGCTGAGGTACGTGGATGTGACTGAGCAGTAATGAACCTTTGTGACAGAGCTGCCCTTGATGTCAGTCAACATTATGCTCACAGTTTGGCTTAATCTAGCCCTCTTTAATGGATTAGATTCACAGAGTCTAATCTGTGTCACATTCTTTTTACACAATATGTGTCTTCCTAGCCTTAAATAGGGGTGGAAATCAACAGGTAAGTTGTGATATGATATTATATCAATAATTGTATCTTGATACAATCATATTGTGATTCTTTGTTTTTACGATTCAAAACAATTATATTTTAAATGTTTTACGCACTTGTTAACGGTTCATCCATCCATCCATCCATTACATTTATCCATCCATCCGTCCATTTCTTACATTTATGTATCCATCCATCCGTCTGTCCATCCATCCATCCATCCATCCATCATTTATTACATTTATGTATCCATCCATCCATCCATACTTACATCCATCTAATCATCCATCCACCCATCACATTTATGCATTATCCAACTAACCATCCATCCATCCATCCATCCATAAATCGATGTATTATATTTATGTTTCCACCCATCAATCCATCCATTACATTCATGCATTCATGCATATCTAATCATCCATCCATCCATCCATCCATCCATCCATCCGTCCATCCATCCGTCCATCCATCCATCAATCACATTTATTCATACATCTGTCCGTCCATATGCATTACATTTATGTATCCATCCATCCATCCATCCAATCATATATCCATCCATCCAATCATATATCCATCCATCCGTCCATCCATCCATCCATCAATCACATTTATTAATACATCTGTCCGTCCATATGCATTACATTTATTTATGTATCCATCCATCCATCCATCCATCCATCCATCCATCCATCCAATCATATATTCATCCATACAATCATCCATCCATCCAATCATATATTCATCCATCCAATCATCCATCCATCCAATCATATATCCAATCATATATCCGTCCATCCATCAGTCCATCCAATCATCCATCTGTCCATCCATCAATCACATTTATTCATACATCTGTCCGTCCATACATATATGCATTACATTTATGTATCCATCCATATATAGATCCATTACATCCATCCAGTGTGGGCACTTACAGTGACCCCCCACCAAATGTAACTTTCTTTGCATTTCAAATAGAGTGACATCCTGAGAGCAGTTCACTTGGTTCAGATCACTGAACTGTGATTAATAATTAAATCAATTCAAATACAGTTAAGAACTGAAACAATATCTACATTGAGTTCCTTCATCCGTAGAGCAAAGCATATTAGCATGAAAGAGAAATAAAGATCAATATCTTCCCTCACCACTGCTCAAAAGAGATAATGACGGAGAGAAAAAAAATGGCCATCAGTTTAAAGACTGTGGCTATTGTACACAGAAAGTGTATCAACAAATGTTCACAAACAATGCACGGCTGAAATCATACCCTGTAATTATGTTTAATGTGAATTAACCTGTTCAAAATATATTTATTGATTCATTTGACTCCCTGCATGTTATTTTTATACATTATCAGTATAAAAATGTTGCAATTTTTTTAGTAATTTAACAAAATCTACTATTTAGTAAAATGCTGCTGTTCATCGCTATGTTTTTGACTGGGTGTTTTCTTATTCTACAAATAGCTTCAAATGTAGTTTGCTACTTTTAATAGCTTGGAGTGTAGCAAACTACTTTTTTCAAAACAGCTTGACTGTAGCTTGACTACTTTACACTAAAGCGGAGCTTCACAAGCTAGATGTGTTCAGACCGAAAATGGTCTTGTGCTAAAAAAGCTCGATGCAGTTCAACAAAAGGAACACCGGTGTCTCGAGAAGAGTTGATAAAGCGTCTAAACATGCAGCGCTCCTGCGCACAACGCTGAAAAACAGCAAGACGCGACAGCCAAACACGTTCCTTTAATAGAGTTTTATATAGAAAAACAACTGAAAACAGCGCAAAAATGCATCCGGTGTGAGCAGCCCCTTACATGTTGCAAACATTGCAAATCAAATTACAGCCATACAACTGGAAAAAATGACCATGTTAACGAACTGCGAAAGAGGAAAAGCCAACAACTAAAACTGTTAGATCGGCACGTTCCTGCTGAACTATTATGCATGAATAAAACAGTAATGACCGCAGGCAGAGGACACAATCATCATTATTGTGATTACACAAATTAGACATCATGGGAAACGTTGTGCACCGTTACAGCACTGATTGACCTCACAAAAGTGTGGGAAATGCTAATTAGATCTGATTGGGGTTCACAGACAGGCCTTGAAAGGAACGGTTGACCCATAAATCTAATTGGCTACTTTCTTTTAGGCTGATCAATCGAGACAAGTTTTTGAATTTTCACTCTGTTGTTGGGTTCAGAGACCTGTAGATGCATCAGGGGTGAGTGGAACAAAAATGTACACTAGCTCATCTCTCTTCTTTTTCTGCAGGCTACACAAATCATCTATCTTAAGAAAATAACAACAGAACCAAAAACACTGCCAAATCAATTGCTGGAAAGGGAAAGTAAGATGGACTCCACAAATTAAAAATGTAAAAATATTTCCAAAACCTAGTGAGCTGGCTTATGGTGCGTTCAGACCAGGCTTCGAGAGTCAAATCGACCGGAAGTTATTCATTTTCTATGGCAGCCAGAGTCTCTCGGCGTCGTGGTGGCTCGGCACGTCTTGGGCAGTGTGGGCATCAGAGGAAAGTTCAAGTGCGGGCAACATTATGGTAATGAGCTTTGACATGGTTCAGCAGTAACCTATTGGAATATAGAAGTGCTCCGCTCTAGAGATGTCTAGAGAACACAACCGTGTAAACTTTGGTTCCCACCAAACATTAGTTACGATGACAAAATGGAGAAACTGATTATTGCCGTGGTGGCTTTTCCCGTAATATTTGATCTGTCCTTGTTTGCTTACAGGGATATAAATTAAAAAAATGTAAAAACAATGCATGGACAAAGATGTCTGAAATTGTTGGTGTGGCAGGTGAGTTGATGAAGGGATATTATGGGTTATATAGTATGATATAATAATATGTTCAAATATTTCACGAGGATATACGCTACTTGTGATATGTTGGCAAAAATATACCGGTCGACATGTCTGGATGTTTTGCGGCCCCATTAAATATAGTTCACAAAACCAAGTATTCTGAATGGACGTTGCCGCCTATCTCAACTACATCAGAGCATCCACGAATCTTGCATAGCATTGTTGGCAGGGCAGCCAGAGCGAATTTTTATGCTCTCGCTGCCTGTGGTCTGAACGCACGGTTAGACAGGCAGCTGCTGTTAAAGGGCCGTTCACGCAGCACATTTCTTGTGTTTAAAACAAGCTAGAATGGAACAAAATACAGGTGTCTCAAGACAATTTAAATTTTCGAACTGTTTTTGACTTGAAATGCCATAACAGAGCCAATACATTCTCCAAGTGGCAAAAGAAAAGCAAAAAAACACAACCCAACTCATAACTAGCGCAATGTGGATCACATTTTCTACAGCAAAACTCCAGCAACAGGTTGCAAAATGTTTGGACACTTCCAGGTTAATTTCCTGAGCCACAGTTGAAGAGCTATCTATGTGGTCACTATGAATTGTTGTTAGATGTAAAAAGCTGCATAAAGATTATTTTACGGAGATCTCTAATTTTGTGTTCCACAGTGATATTGGTGGTCAAAGACATTAAAACTTTTCCTTTAATATACGTGATTGTACAATACATAAAGGCAACTAAAAGCAAAGCGATCTGATTTAATCTTTTTGTTTACAACAGTATGTTTGCCATGCATTCTTTATGCATTATATTTACAACTCACACCTGATCCAAAAGTTCAAGTCCAATTTATTTGTATAGCACTTTTCACAACAGGCATCTCAAAGCAGCTGTACATGAAATTAAGTTATAATAGAAAATGAATGAATAGAATGCCAATATTAGTCGTTTAGTTTTAGAACTATTAGTGGTTCAAATTAGTAAACCAAGTGTTGTGGGTCAATGATTAAACAAAATGATTTTTATATTAACTATATGTTTTAGCGTTAAAGTCCTTGAAATCATACAGAATAAACGCAGATGCAATGTCCTTTGATTTTATCAGATGAAGGCTTTTGTTACTGGTTAACTCATTTTCTGTGTAGTTTAAGAAAGTTGTGTCCTCTTTATTTACCACAAAGACACAGACACACACAATACACCAGAGCGCAAGCTGTTAGATGTCAAGATGATGTCGAGTGCTATCAGGCAGACAGATGTCAGCTGATTCACGTGCATTCCTCACCTCAACGTTATCACTCAGTCAGATGCGTAGGCCAATGGCTAAACGAATCAGACACTACAGCAACAAGTATTCTTCTGGCCGTTTTAAGATGTCACAATATAGTTCCAGCAGTGAGAGACAGAGACAAACTAATACTTTTCATAGTGAAACTAATACACTCAATAGTGCTCACCTCAGTTTTTGAATAGTCTGAAATTAATAATCTGAATGTTTTCTCAAAGAGAAAATAAGAGAAGTGGAGAATGCCTCCATTTTGAACACTTTGTTTAATGAAAATATTTTTATTTCAAATGATATCATCAGGTTGAGAAATTCACATGAAGTTTACATACAGACGTTTAACAGTACAATATGCCCATTTTTGCTTTAGGGTTTTGCTTTAGTTCTCTTAAGTCCGATGAAGGTGTGAAGAGTGAAATATCATAGTTCTGAATAGCAATACACCAATATTAAATCACACTAGCGTATCATGACATAAATATTGATATTATATCATATCCCCAGTTACCTTATGATTCCCACCCCTAATGTACAGTGTATGTATATACACTCACCTAAAGGATTATTAGGAACACCAAACTAATACTGTGTTTGACCCCCTTTCGCCTTCAGAACTGCCTTAATTCTACGTGGCATTGATTCAACAAGGTGCTGAAAGCATTCTTTACAAATGTTGGCCCATATTGATAGGATAGCATCTTGCAGTTGATGGAGATTTGTGGGATGCACATCCAGGGCACGAAGCTCCCGTTCCACCACATCCCAAAGATGCTCTATTGGGTTGAGATCTGGTGACTGTGGGGGCCATTTTAGTACAGTGAACTCATTGTCATGTTCAAGAAACCAATTTGAAATGATTCGAGCTTTGTGACATGGTGCATTATCCTGCTGGAAGTAGCCATCAGAGGTACATGGTGGCCATAAAGGGATGGACATGGTCAGAAACAATGCTCAGGTAGGCCGTGGCATTTAAACGATGCCTAATTGGCACTAAGGGGCCTAAAGTGTGCCAAGAAAACATCCCCCACACCATTACACCACCACCACCAGCCTGCACGGTGGTAACAAGGCATGATGGATCCATGTTCTCATTCTGTTTACGCCAAATTCTGACTCTACCAGACTCTGAATGTCTCAACAGAAATCGAGACTCATCAGACCAGGCAACATTTTTCCAGTCTTCAACTGTCCAATTTTGGTGATCCCAGTAACTGAGCAGATTGTGAAATACTCAGACCGGCCCGTCTGGCACCAACAACCATGCCACGCTCAAAATTGCTTAAATCACCTTTCTTTCCCATTCTGACATTCAGTTTGGAGTTCAGGAGATTGTCTTGACCAGGACCACACCCCTAAATGCATTGAAGCAACTGCCATGTGATTGGTTGATTAGATAATTGCATTAATGAGAAATTGAACAGGTGTTCCTAATAATCCTTTAGGTGAGTGTATATATATACACACACACACACACATACATACATATACATACACTCACCTAGCACTTTATTATGATTAGATTGTGTTATGATTTCTCCCATTCATAGGTACACTAGTGACCCATCTCATTCTACACAGTCTCTGACAAAAGACATCAAAAGACAGAGCCATTTATCGCATACAGTCTGCATTGGCATGTAAACATTAGCATCTAGCTCAATTCATGACATTAAAAGTTATTATTATTTCACTTTTAGATTTACACACTTACAAACCACTTCGGTTTCACATTTTTTGCCATTTTTTTACACCTAAAGTTAAAAGAGAACCATTACAAACTCTATTTACATTGTGACCTGTAGGCATTATTAGCCCCAAAGGAATTCACAGACACACTTCACAAATTCACATGAAATGTATACTATCTGAGATAGTCACCTTTGGCAATCTATTTTCATATTACATTTTGGGACACATTATTGTGCATGAAAATCCCAAGAGATCAGCAGTTACAGAAATACTCAAACCAGCACATCTGGCACCAAATATCATGGCACGGTCGAAATCACCATGACCAAAATGTTTCCCCATTCTGATGGTTGATGTGAACAATAACTGAAGCTCCTGACCTGTATCTGCCTGTCTTTATGCATTGCAATGCTGCCACACGATTGACTGATTAGATAATAGCATGAATATGTAGGTGTAATGGTGTTATGAATAAAGTGCTTAGTGAGTGTATATCGAACAAAGTAAAACTGCCTAAAGCCTCCATTTCCTAATCCTAGAACTGTCTTTTTCCAAAAAGCCTTGATACTATGAATCCAGACGTCTGACCAAACAAAAGACAATGGAAATGTCTGCGAGACACAGCAATAAATTATATCAACACAAAAGAAATGACTTCACAATGAAGAGGACTGAGGATGTCCAATTTGATGGAATTTCTCAGGATTTGAAGGCTCTTTTTTGCTGGTCTGGCAGGTTGATTGCCGCTTCTGTTAGCAAATAGATTGCTGCTATTACAAGTCACCAACACTGGTTTCTAATTAACCTTGTTGGCACAGATGTCAAATATCCCCTAATACACATTACAATCTTCAGCTGAAGATTGACTCAAAATATGTCGGCTCTTATGAAGCTTTCAATTAGTCAAAAGTGGATTAAAAAACCAGAGAACACTTTTAGTATCCAATGGCATGTTTCAATTTGCTGTAGAAAAAAATTAAAACAAGTGGCTTTGATTAGCGTCATGTGGTTTAGAGCAAATATTTTACATTATGAAAGAAGTGGGATGAGTGAAGTGGTACCATTAAAGGAGTGATACTTGGAATTCCGCATATACCTTGGATGGTAAAATGTATAACATGTAAAGGCATATATACTTCTAAGACTAAGCACACACAGACAACACAGTTGAGGCTTTGGGTCCAAACAATTGCATTAATCATAGGTAGCAGACATAGAATGCAGAGACAGAGAGAGATACAGAGGGATAATGAATCTTGACTAAGGAGTGATCAGTCTGCATTAAGAGCTTAGAGCCCTAACCTTTCAGGCAGTTAGCAAAGTGCACAAAAAACCCATTAGTCCATTAAAGGGATCTCAGCTCACTTGGCAGCCATGTTCATAACTACTGCCGGATGCTATTTACTATGGATACAAGTACAGCTTCTATCTATTTGAATGGGGAAAGACCAACATCTCCAAAATCGGTCGGTAAAGATTATGAGCAGAGAACCTATTACAAAAGGGCAATCAAATCTGATATCAATGGTATCATAAATTGTGCTAGGTTAGCTCAAATCACTCAAATACAAACACTATTTTTCTGTGAATGGCAATGAATGGCAATGTCTCTATCAAAAAAGGTGACTGGCTCTTTTACCTGTAAGGCATGACTTCCATTCCTGCATTGGCCATATTTAGCATTACAATTTATTCCCATTCATAAGTATTCTAGTGACCCATCTCATTCTATACAATCTCTAACAAAAAAACATCAAAAGAGCCCTTGTGGCATACAGTCTGCATTGGCATGCAAGCGTTAGATACCTCAATTCATGACTATAAAAGTTTTTATTAATTCACTTATAGTTTCACACATTTACAAACCACTTTGGTTCACATTCTCTGCCATTTTACTTGACCTAAAGCTAAAACAGAACCATTACAAACTCTATTTCCATTGTGACTTGTAGGCATTACTAGCCCCAAACGCATGCACAGACAAATTCACATGAAATGGAATACTATCCGCGTCACCTTTTCCAATCCATTTTCACATTATATTTTGGGACAAACAAATTCTAATATTGAATGGTATACAGTAAGAATAAAAAACACTATACTTTGGGGACAAAATTGTACCCAGAAAGGAGCTAAATCTAGAAATATAATATTCTCTAATTGGAAAAACAATGAATAAATTAAGTGAATAATTTTTTTAATTCTAAATATGCCAAAAAAGCTTTCTTTTAGGTGCTGGGTTATACTCTAGCCATTATAATTAGCCTTATATAAAAACAACTGAAGTGTGTCCTCATTTAGACCATTAACAGCTGTGCTCGATCAAACTCTCAGACTGTTGGGTTGCCACAGTGAGAAAGAGCAGCCGGCTTGTTTTCCAAAAGCACTGAATATGGAATGACAGTTAAATAAGTTTCATCTCTCATTATATCATACAGTCATAATTTATTCATCATGTTAGAATTATTTTGGTATGGAAGTGTTGCGTTCATTATGCACACACCTGTACGAGTCTCTGAAGCAGATTTCTGAGAGCTTCATTAAGCAAGATGGGGGGAAAACAAACAAAAACAACACACATTTGCAATGACTCAACATAATGCTACATTATGCCAGTGTATGGAAATTTGATAATTAATGCAATCTGAGCCATAAGGCTTTGGATGGATGGAAGGACGGACGGACTTACAGACAGAGAGATAGATAGACAGAATGACAGAGGATGTACTGACGAATGGATACAATGATTGACTTACAGACAGTGATAGATAGACAGATACGCAGATGGAAAGACAGACAGAATGATCGATCAACAGACAGACAGAACGACAGAAGATGGATTGATGGACGGACGGATGGATGGATACAATGATAGACAGACAGACAGACAGACAGACAGAGACATAATCGATTGACAGATGACAGACGAACAGAAGATGGATGGATGGATGGTAGATAGGCAGAGAGATAGATACACACAGACAGACAGAGAGAATGACAGATTGATAGACAGAATGACAGAAGACGGATGGATGGATGGACAGGCGGATGGATACAATGATCGACAAAGACAGACAGATAGATAGATACACAGACGGAATGACAGACAGACAGAATGATCGATCAATAGACAGACAGAACAACAGAAGATGGATGGATGGACGGACGGACGGCTGGATACAATGATCGACATACAGATAAGACAGATAGACAGACAGACAGACGGACGGATGGACAGACAGAATAATTGATTGACAGATGACAGAACAACAGAAGATGGATGGATGGACGGACGGACGGCTGGATACAATGATCGACATACAGATAAGACAGATAGACAGACAGACAGATGGAAGGACAGACAGAATAATTGATTGACAGATGACAGAATGACAGAAGATGGATGATGGATGGATGGAATAATTGACAGAGAGATAGATAGACACACAGACAGACAGAGAGAATGACAGATTGATAGACAGAACGACAGAAGAAGGATGGATGGATGGACGGTAGATAGGCAGAGAGATAGATAGATAAAGCAATAGACAGACAGAATGACAGAAGATGGATGATGGATTGATGGATGGATGGAATAATTGACAGAGAGATGGATAGACACACAGACAGACAGAGAGAATGACAGATTGATAGACAGAACGACAGAAGATGGATGGATACAATGATCGACATACAGACAGATAGATACACGGACAGACAGACAGAATAATCGATTGACAGATGACAGAAGATGGATGGATGGATGGACAGACGGTAGATAGGTAGACAGATAGATAGATCGATAGACAGAATGACAGAAGATGGATGATGGATGGATGGACGGTAGATAGGTAGACAGATAGATAGATACACAGACAGACAGACATGAATGACCGATTGATAGACAGACAGAATGACAGAAGATGGATGGATGGACAGAGAGATGGATACAATGATCGACATACAGACAGCGATAGATAGAAACAAAGACAGACAGAATGATCGATTGATAGACAGACAGAACAACAGAAGATTGATGGATGGACAGATGAATGGATGGACAGATGGATACAATGATCAACAGACAGACAGACAGACAGATAGATATACAGACAGACAGAAAGATTGATCTATCGATCGATAGACAGGCAGAATGACGGAAGACAGATAGATACACAGACAGACCGACAGAAGATGGACAGACGGTCAGACTCTGCACGTCTCTGATTGGCCGGTTTTAATGAGCATGTTACATAACAGCCAATCACGAGAGGGTGCACAATGGTCCTTGTAACAAGGCTGGCCATTTAAATTCTCCAAACACAGTGCCCAAAACAGACAGACACTTCAGTACTGTGAATATTTTGTGTGAGTGACTGCAGTAATATTGTAGTTTGTAAATGTGTTGTCACATATCTGTAGCATAAAGAGGATCCCAAAGGGACTGAGGGTTTATAAAGAGTTTTATTTAACTGATACAAACATTATTTCCTCCACATAAAAAGGCCTATTATCATCTCAATCCACATATGAACATCATTAATTCATGATTGTTTTATGAGCCAGAGATCAGACAAACATTTTTCACTGCCTGAAGAGGAAGATGTGTGTTGCAGCAAGCAAGAAAACAAATAATATGCAGTAGTTTGTATATCTCCTAGACTCAATGGTGTTTATATGGAGGTAAAGTTCATTTCAGCAGATTTGAAGCAAAACGTGATTTGGTAGTTTTAACTAGTGAGGATAACTGAAAATGTCACACTATAAAGTAAAAAACCTGACTGACATACGCACGCCCGCTTCCAAGGATCCTCGTATGTCCGGGGGCGGGACATGCAAATTCTGTCTGCCAATTTCTCATTGGCCTTTTCTCAAGTTCAGAGGTACGCGAGGCTCCCAAGGGAGACCCCTTGTGTCACTTCATTCGACACAACGTCTCGTTCTCTCCCTAAGGGAATGGAGGTTACAACAGTAACCGTGACCTTTTTTTTAGTAAAAGAGTATTTAAAAGGAAATTATCTTAAAATCCAAAACTGTGGCTTAAAAACAAACAATAAATGTTTCTTCTCTCTGATATCAAGATATCTAGTCTCTATGATATTCTGGTCCCTAAATACGGCCTTAAATCACTCACTCTTTCCCTCCTTCCCTGGACTCTAAATGTAAATGCTTCTAGTTCTCTTTAGCTGTGAGCATTCAGAATGGTTGTGCTTCATAAACCTGCTGTGAAAGACAAGTTTCTATCAGTCTTTTTCTTCAATCATGCTACAATCCCCACTACTGTGCCATGAAAACGTTTGAATCATGTGACCGCAGGCAGGGTGTGTGCATGTTGACTCCAGGGTCAGAGTATACATATATATATACACCCACCTAAAGGATTATTAGCAACACCTGTTCAATTTCTCATTAATGCAATTATCTAATCAACCAATCACATGGCAGTTGCTTCAATGCATTTAGGGGTGTGGTCCTGGTCAAGACAATCTCCTGAACTCCAAACTGAATGTCAGAATGGGAAAGAAAGGTGATTTAAGCAATTTTGAGCGTGGCATGGTTGTTGGTGCCAGACGGGCCGGTCTGAGTATTTCACAATCTGCTCAGTTACTGGGATTTTCACGCACAACCATTTCTAGGGTTTACAAAGAATGGTGTGAAAAGGGAAAAACATCCAGTATGTGGCAGTCCTGTGGGCTAAAAATGCCTTGTTGATGCTAGAGGTCAGAGGAGAATGGGCCGACTGATTCAAGCTGATAGAAGAGCAACTTTGCCTAAAATAACCACTCGTTACAACCGAGGTATGCAGAAAAGCATTTGTGAAGCCACAACACGCACAACCTTGAGGCGGATGGGCTACAACAGCAGAAGACCCCACCGGGTACCACTCATCTCCACTACTAATAGGAAAAAGAGGCTACAATTTGCAAGAGCTCACCAAAACTGGACAGTTGAAGACTGGAAAAATGTTGCCTGGTCTGATGAGTCTCGATTTCTGTTGAGACATTCAGATGGTAGAGTCAGAATTTGGCGTAAACAGAATGAGAACATGGATCCATCATGCCTTGTTACCACTGTGCAGGCTGGTGGTGGTGGTGTAATGGTGTGGGGGATGTTTTCTTGGCACACTTTAGGCCCCTTAGTGCCAATTGGGCATCGTTTAAATGCCACGGCCTACCTGAGCATTGTTTCTGACCATGTCCATCCCTTTATGGTCACCATGTACCCATCCTCTGATGGCTACTTCCAGCAGGATAATGCACCATGTCACAAAGCTCGAATCATTTCAAATTGGTTTCTTGAACATGACAATGAGTTCACTGTACTAAAATGGCCCCAACAGTCACCAGATCTCAACCCAATAGAGCATCTTTGGGATGTGGTGGAACGGGAGCTTCATGCCCTGGATGTGCATCCCACAAATCTCCATCAACTGCAAGATGCTATCCTATCAATATGGGCCAACATTTGTAAAGAATGCTTTCAGCACCTTGTTGAATCTATGCCACGTAGAATTAAGGCAGTTCTGAAGGCGAAAGGGGGTCAAACACAGTATTAGTATGTGTTCCTAATAATCCTTTAGGTGAGTGTATATTAATAAGTGACACAGGTATATGCTAAATCACAAATAAACCCTGTATTTTTATCTTTATTAAGGTTTCAGTCAGGCAATTTGTCCGGTCGGGCAAGTGAAATTCAGTTTGACTTGCCCTTGCAAAAATCCACTTGTCCCAGACAAACGGACAAGCGTTAATGTCGAGCCCTGTAATTATTCTATTCTAGGCTTAAGTACACTGACTAGTAAGACTGTTTTTGCACAAGTAATTTTTGTATTTGTTTTTGGTATAAAATTACGAAACATCCACGTAACTTTATGACATAATATTGATGAAAATGTGCGTAAATTTAACTTGAACATTTAAGTAAATACTGAAACCTTTACTTACAAATATCATATACATTGTACTTAATGAACAAGCAGTCTTTTTTAAACTAATCGTTCTCGTTCACCTCCATGCACTGACTCCTTCCCTTTCCAAGCCAATGAGCTCTAGTTTGAAGCGCGAGAGTGCTTCAGTGGTTTTTCGTGCCTGTAAAGATTACAGCATGAGTAAATTCGCATTCTCATTCGAGTGCGGGCTGTGAAGGAGAATATCGTAGGTTTCGATCACTGAACTAATACACACTTCACTGATCCAGTTGAGTATTAACGAGCTGAGATGTCTCGTTCATGAATAAACCGAATGTACTGGTATCCTCGTTCATGAACGAAATGAATGAATCACTGACTGACTGAATGAGGAGCCATGCTGTTCGTTCAGTTCGGCATGCGAGTCAGTTTCGTTTAAGAAGGAGAGAAAGGAGTGAAATGCACTAAGAAAGGTTTATAGGTATGCACAAAACATAATCCCCAATTCATAAATGTGTAAAAATGACTGGAATGCTTTGGTGCACTTTATTTGATCTTTTCTTGAACTTTTACTGTCTTAATGAAAGTGAAGCCCAGCATTTGACAAAATATAAGACAAATAATACGGTTTACTGTTATACTGTAATACTGTTTTCTTGTCATTTGTGCCGAAAACGTTTATGGTAAGTGTCTTCGTACAATTTTAGACATGCAAAATCCATTTATGATTCTACGTCTAGCTGTTAAAGTATGACTATAGCGCGAGCCAATGGCATTAGAGTACTGGCTGTGAAGAAGCATATCATTGGTTTGAACCACTGAAGTCATCCCGCCTCTTAAAAATAATAATAGTAATAAAAAAAAACATCAAACCAATCAAAAATGTCCAATATTGAGAACATCTTTAAACCTTATGGATGATTTCAATAAAATGTGAAGCTAGCAAGTCATCAACATTAATATTTCAAGCAGTGAAATTATCATCATCATTTGGTGAAGAGCTCAAACATTTATTTAGGCATCAAATATTTAGAAGCTAAATGTAGTGGTTGACACAATAAAGGAGAAACAGCATTACAAATAAAAGAAAAGCATAGGGCAACATCACCTATAGGCACAAATCAATATGCAAAGTTTCAGCTGAAAAGATTGTGCTTCACAAAACTTTAAATAATCATCAGCATTTGAAGTGTTTTAAATCGAATTGTAAGAACGATCATATGAATCTCTGATGTAAGAACGTGTGACATGTAACAATTTAAATCAAAGGCCTAGTCCGCACTAATATGTTTTAGTTTGAAAACGCATCCTTTTCTCTTCACTTTGGACTTCCGTCCACACCGAGATGGCGTTTTTGTCCGCGAAAACTGAGCTTTTTCGCGTTGTAGTGTGGACTGTGAAAACAGATGCTTTGGAAAACGATGACGCATTTGATCTATCCAACCAAAACAATCAAGATGGCTGCCTGTGTTATAGCGGCGCTGTTGTGCCTGATACTCACTTTGATAGCGTTGTTAAAAAATAAATGTCACTTTTACAACCTTCACATTGCATTCCTTCAAAAGGCGAAAGGAAGTTTACTCGGAATTGGTGTCCGGCGACGGAACACGGGGACAATTGCGTTTCAGACCGTACATGCAGCGGGAAATTTACGCATGCGCAGTGACACGATTTAAGCATTTTCATACATTTCAGTGTGGACGAGCAACTTTTGG
The DNA here is from genome assembly GCF_025860055.1 of Xyrauchen texanus. Classification (NCBI taxonomy): domain Eukaryota; kingdom Metazoa; phylum Chordata; class Actinopteri; order Cypriniformes; family Catostomidae; genus Xyrauchen; species Xyrauchen texanus. The sequence goes on along the minus strand of NC_068285.1, from coordinate 11,738,209 downwards.
AAAATGCTTGAAAATGATAGTGTGGACGGAGAGCGTTTTCAAATTAAAACGGCGTTTTCAAATGTATCCGGATTAATGTAGATGTAGCCAACGAGAAAAACGTCAACTAAAATCTAGATCTAAAAACTAAAAAGATCTGTTGCGATTTGTGTCTATTAACAGCGTTTACCTCAAGGAAAACTTGTAAATAAGAAGTTTATCAAGGTTTTATCCACGTTTCTTTTTGTCAGAACTTAATGCCATATTTGTAGAATATTCCTTGTTTTAGGCCACCAAAACGAAAATATGAGGAAGGAAATTACAGTGGTCTTTCTTATTATCACAGTATGGTTATATGCATGTTAAAAGCTTGATTTCAGGTTTAAAAGATTTTTGTGTTTACGTTTTTTTTCTTTTTCCTTTTCACAATGTCTGTTATTGGGAAACAATAACTCCTTAGCTGATCCTATTTTTAAGACTTACCGTGCGTTCAGTCCACAGGCGGCGAGAGCGTCAAAATTTGCTCTGGCTGCCCTGCCAACAACGCTATGGAAGATTCGTGGACGCTCTGACATATTTGAAATAGGCGGCAACGTTCGTTGAGAATACTTGGTTTTGTGAACTATATTTAATGGGGCCGCAAAACATCCAGACATGTTGACCGGTATATTTTTGCCGACATATCACAAGTAGCGTATATCCTCATGAAATATTTTAACATATTATTATATCATATAATATAACCCATAATATCCACTTCATCAACTCACCTGCCACACCAACAATTTCAGACATCTTTGTCCACTCATTGTTTACATTTTTTTTAAATTTATATCCCTGTAAGAAAACAGGGACAGATCATATATTACGGGAAAAGCCGCCATGGCAATAATCAGTTTCTCCTCCATTTTGTCATCGTCACTAATGTTTGGTGGGAACCAAAGTTTACACGGTTGTGTTCTCTAGACTTCTCTAGAGCGGAGCACTTCTATATTACAATAGGTTTCTGCCGAAGCGCGTCAAAGCTCATTACCATAATGTTGCCCGCACTTGAACTTTCCTCAAACACCCACACCGCTCAAGATGCACCACCCACGGCCGCGCCACTTCACGCCGCCAAGAGACGCTGGCTGCGATAGAAAATGAATGACTTCCAGTCGATTTGACACTCTCGGTGCCTCTGGTCTGAACACACCATAACACATTTCACTTTCATAATAAAATTCAACCAAATTAAATTTTTTCAATTTGATGCAATTCTGCCATATAAAAGAAACGTGTATATCTTTAAATCTTCGATTACACATTGTGTCACATATAGATGGACGGACAGATTAAGACTCTTGGTTGAGACTTGCTTGAAAACAAACCCGATGTAGAACGTTTGTAATACATGTAAACATACTGACATAGATTGTCACAAATATACAAGAAAATTTTTTTTTTATTGCATTTCCACTGAGACAAACATATTTTTAAATAACAAATAATGCAAAGTTTGATGGTCTAAGATTTATTTACGGCCAGTAACTTTTCTAAATTCACCTGGCATTAACATAGTGGCAAAACGTTAATTATGTACCTTAAAGATAAGAAACTAAATCAATCTGTAGCCTGCTAAGACACTCTGATCTTCACTGATTATGTATGTTATCTATCCTTCTAACTTGTTCTTGTTCTTTGAGGGAAAAATGTGTGTATTTGTTTGTCAGCCAGTATGTGTTCTAGATTTGAGAGCGTGTGTGTTCTTGTCAGTCAAGCTCTGGTAGTGTGTGACTAAGAGGTTAACCTTTGTGAGCAATGAAGCCATTATTTATTTCAGCAAAGATCCTCCTGGGTGTGCATGTGTGTGTTGGTTTGATCGATTTGGCTGCACACAGTGATTATCCCCAACACATACATAGAACAGCCGCTACAAACTGTGTAGCTCACGGACTGAAGATTGAAAAGACCGAATCCGAACTACAAATACATCTGACATCTATTAATAGTAGTGCATTAGCCTGTCATTTAAAGTCAATAAAACCCAAAGCCATTAACTCTCAACATGACTGCAATAATCAAAACACCCAATGGGGTTGAGAACTCCCATGATTTATTAAAAAATGATATTTTGTGGTCTGATGACTTTGCAAGGGGGAAGAAGTTCTTGTGAAAACAGGAAAAAGATATCCAGAGTTGGAAGAGCTCTCTGCATCTCTACGGATACAATGTCTAGGAGGGCACAGTGTTTTTGATAGTTTCAGCCTCAGACGTGCTGTCCATAGACCATATATGGACTGCCTGAAAAGTGTCCAGAGCTTTCTCAAAACAGCAAGCTCCAATTTTATTGCCTGACTTGACATAACTTCCAAGAATCAGGGTGCACAGGTTTATGATAGTCTGCTGGGAAACAAATTCATGTTTATGTACTGTAAGTTTCCAGATTCCTGCATTTAGCACCATGCACAGTTTGCCAACAATGTTCAAGAGTTTTTTGGTCAATGTGGTTTTATCCTCGATCAGAACTGTACATTTAGTGTTCTCAAAAGTTATGTTATGTGATGTAATTGGTACCGTTACCTTTGTTGGTCATTTTACATGTTGGTCAGATGCTCTCTTCCTGTCTAAGTGGGCGGTTCTTGCCAAGAATCAGTTATAAAGTGAACCAGACTTTATGCCAGAAGACACAACTGGCTCAGCAAGTCTTCAAGGCTTAGTGGGTTAAAGCAAATGACACTGAAGAGAATCCATCATAATGTCAGCTAGAATTTATATAGGAGTGTCGGGACTATAATTCTCTTGAAGTCTGAGTCATCAAAATATCCTTTATCTCTGTGGACACAATAGTTCTATTCTAAAACGAAGTAAGCTAGCTACATACAGCATTTTAAGGTGCTTTTCTGAAAGGCTGTTCCAAACAGTGGGAAGCATAATTGCGCTGCCTTCAAGGAAACCTTGTTTTGCCAAATTCAAATGGCAACATCGCATATATCCTTTGCAGTTAAGACAATCTCAGCATACGTTGCATTGAAACTGATGCAAAAATCACCCAACATGGCAGAATTGTTCATTATAAATACTTATATTTCATCAAATACCAAGACAGACGGTTTTATCCAATATACATTGTGAACTATGTATTTTTATGCTTATTATATTGGCTTGACAATGGCAACAAAAATCCCTAAACCAAGATCAAAGTGATCACTTGTAACTCCTCCAAGAGCTTTCAGGCTACATTTGCCAAACTTGGCACAGACCCTCAAACTGTTCTGACTAGAGCAGATATGGCTCTTCTGAGTGATAGGAACTGCAGTTTTCACACAACGGATGATCAAATCTGCGAACAACCCATAGACTTACATAGATGGATTGTTCAAACAGGCCAAGACTTTTTAAACGCCAACATAATTGATGAAGGACTGTTGAATTAATGAAAAATAATGCCCACCCCGAGGTCATAATGTGCTCAAGACGTGCAGTGGAAATTGTGCATTATTGGAGTTGGAGATTATAAAGACTGTGTGTTGGATTATCTTTATTTGCTGTGGTTCTCGTGAGAAGTAACATCGCTTCAAATTGCCAAGATGTAAGTTTAAGTATTCTTCTCAGTGTTGCTAAAAAACTGTTTACAACCCAACTAAGTTGAATGGATGCCCTGACACGAAGGCTCTGCTTGTTTCTTGCGTGCATGTGTGTGTCCATGTGTGTGTGGAAGAGAGAGTGAGGGGAAGTGCTAGGATGCTTTCCACAGAAAATGTTTCTTTTTATGGATAATATAGAACTTGTGTACTGATCAAGTCATGGGGGTATGTTTACTATTTATTTTTTGTGACTCAAGTCTCTTTATGCTATGTTTGTGTGTGTGTGTGTGTGTGTGTGAGCGAGAGGGGGCGCAAGGGCACTTTTCAACAGAAAAAAAATACATTTAGGATATTACAGACATTATTTGTCATTCTTATCCAATGTACTTTGTCAGAGTCTTGGTTTTAATTGGTTATTTTGCTGTAGTAGCCTGTACTGCTCTTTGAAATAACTGAAATCATTTGGCAAAGTGAATGCCAATCACTGTTAGTGTTATGCGGTCAAGACCTGGAACTACTTCATAGCTGTGCATTTACTGAAAAATAATTGCACACCTTAGAACGTCTCTTTCTTTTCTTTTTCTCTACAAATTACAACCTTAACCACAAACAAGGCAATCAAAGGCTTTAATAAGCCAACATCAAAGTTTGCATTGACAAACATTTCCTCTCTATATATAGTATAACATCATTCATTAGCTTAGCAATGTGTTAATGTCAAACTCTGTTGGAATGAAATGTGAATCGAGTCTCCAACATTAGCAGCACTATTGGTTTGCTGCACTGAGTTGCTTCCTACATAGAGCGTTTCAAATAAGTCACTTATAAGGTTCCATTTTGGTTAGCATGCTGCCTTAAAAGGTAGATCGCAAAACGGCTCACTAGTTTTTAAAACACAGCTTGCCATTTCTTTGCAGACCTGTTGATAGTCAGTGGTGATCTACCACCCAGGAACGGAGGGAGGAACGCACAGCGCATAAAACAGCCACCTAAAATGCCCTCCAAGCAGCCACTGATCTCAGAACAACTGATCGATCAAGCCGTCTAACCATTAATAAAGAGAGAGCGAGAATGGAGCTGATACTAGACCCTGGGGCGCAGACAGGTGGATTCAATTATTGTATGTAATCAATGCAGGACTATATTTCAGCTGCTCCAAGTGATCAACGGCTGTCACGTCCGATCATAAGGTCTGTCAGCTTGCTAACGTCGAATCGCTGCTCCATTCCAGCTGGCTTGCACGCTTAAAGCAGTGGTTAATTAATATTTCAATAATTGCTTCAGAAATAAACTACTAAATCTATAAAAAATTTGTAAGTCTGTAATACTGAGATGGAGGAGACGTTCTGAAAACAGTACAGCTCAACCTGTTCTTTTATCAACCTGACTCGACGTAGTGTGTGTGTGTGTGTGTGTGTGTGTGTGTGTGTGTGTGTGTGTGTGTGTGTGTATCTAATGAGGCCAATTACTCTCAATTCAGTCAGTGATTAACTAAATATAATTTAGTTAAAGCAGCTGAGACGAGCTATGAAAAGTGGGGTGAACTGAACACCAGGGACAGACTGGTGGTTGTCAGGGCATTGCTAAACTGTTGCTAAAGGCTATATGTAGTGTTTACGCATGCCGTTTCAGATTGCGCATGGTCAAGTATAGGGCCATTTTGTGTCAATTCAACCACAATGTTGTATATTCAGTATAGTATATATATATATATATATATATATATATATATATATACACACACACACTCATCGACCACTTTATGTTCACCTGTACACCTACTAATTAATACAATCATCTAATCAGCCAATGGTGTGGCAGCAGTGCAATGCATAAAATCATACAGATACAGGTCAGGAGCTTCAATTAATTTTCACATAAACCATCAGAATGGGGAAAAAATGTGATCTCATGGATTTGGACCATGGCATGGTTTTTGGTGCCAGAGTATTTGCTGATCTCCTGGGATTTTCACGAGTAACAGTCTCTAAAATTTACTAAAAATTAATAAAAAACATCCAGAGAATGGCAGTTCTGTGGATGGAAACGCCTTGTTTGATGAGAGAAGTCAACAGACCAGACTGGTTTGAGCTGACAGAAAGGCTACGGTAACTCAGATAACCCCTCTGTACAATTGTAGTGAGCAGAACAGCATCTCAGATTGCACAACACATCAAACCTTGAGGTGGATGGGCTACAAAAGCAGAAGACCACATCGGTTTCCACTTCTGTCAGCCAAGAACAGAAAGCTCAAGCTGCAGTGGGCACAGGCTCACCAAAACTAAACAGCTAAAGACAGGAAAATCATAGCCTGGTCTGATGAATCTCGATTGGTCTGATGAATCTCGATTTCTGTTGAGATACACTGATGATGGGCCCACTGTGACAATGATAAAGTAAAATTATAGTTTAAAACATACTCTTGTTCCAGAGCTTTTCAGATGTACATTTTTGCAATTCAAAAACATGACATCAGGTAATATAGGTATAACAATAACTAAAGAGCAACATGTGTCACTTATTTTTGAGTCTCACAAATGTAGATTTTGACATGGTATATTTCTAGTTTTTAACTTTTTCCAATATTATTTGCACTTTAGACCTTTATTTTGTTGGACAAGTGAAACCAGATTCATAGCATATGACCCATATTTGGTTTTCGACAATGGTTCAATTTTAACAATTTACAGACGAGTCCACATTGAGAGCCCCATATCTCTGTGCTTTAGCCATATAGGGCCTTTAAAATAAAGTAAAATACAAATTTTCTGATGTTTGGTTGATTTTGACAGCAACCACATATTGTAGCACAAGTAGAGATGCGCACCATGACTTTGTGCTACTCTTTTAGCGCTGCAGTCAACCGCAGACGCATAAGGCAATGACAGACCAAAAAGAAAAGTGTCTAGAAAAGAAGGCTTCACACAGACACTCCGTGCATACTGTGCTGATGATGCAATCTGCATCATGTGCAACGTGCATGAAACTACGTGGAAAACCAAAGTATACTTTGTCCTTTAGTCAGCACCTTTAATAAAGATCTGCTTTGGCTGTATCATGCATCTAATTTGAATTGAGACAGAGATAAATGGCTGAGTGTTAGGACATACTGTGTGTGTGTGTGTGTGTGTGGGCGGGTTTGGGTGGTTTACGAGGACTTTCTTTTTAGTTACAAACTGGTAATTACAAGGGTATTTTGCTATAAATGTTGTCCATAATTTAAATCACTTAAAAAAAAAAAACATACTTGACTATGTTTTTTTGAAAATGTAAAAATGCTGAAAGTTTTTTTTTGAGGGTTAGGGCATAGAAACATTTAGTTTGTACAGTATAAAAATCATTATGTCTATAGAGCCCTTATAAAGTTAGCCGTACTAATGTGTGTGTGTGTGTGTGTGTGTGTGTGTGTGTGTGTGTGTGTGTGTGTCTTCGTTCTAAAAATATGATGCTGCAAAGCTGAAAAGAGCTCTTGCTGTCACATAGCAACAGTCAGAATCAGAAAGGAGCACTTGACTTACAGTACCCTTCTCTTCTCACTGTGCTATCCTCTCCTCCATTACCCCTGCGAACTCCGAGTGACTGACAGCACCGATCAGATGTCTCGAATGTGGGCAAAGCCTATGGCAGAAGACAGGCTATGGGCACCAAACAAGCGTGAAGTTTGGTTTATCTGTCACCTCTGTGAACTCACACCTGACACCTGCCTGGTGGCTCTTATACTATTCATGTGAGTGAGTGAATGAGTGAATAAGTGAGTGAGTGAATGAATAAGTGAGTCAGTGAGAGTGAGAGAGTGAGAGTGTGAGTGAGTGAGTGAATAAGTGAGTGAGTGAGAGTGAGAGAGTGTGAGTGAGTGAATAAGTGAGTCAGTGAGAGTGAGAGAGTGAGTGAATAAGTGAGTGAGTGAATGAATAAGTGAGTCAGTGAGAGTGAGAGAGTGAGTGTGTGAGTGAGTGAGTGAATGAATAAGTGAGTCAGTGAGAGTGAGAGAGTGAGAGTGTGAGTGAGTGAATGAATAAGTGAGTCAGTGAGAGTGAGAGAGTGAGTGAATAAGTGAGTGAGTGAATGAATAAGTGAGTCAGTGAGAGTGAGAGTGTGAGTGAGTGAATAAGTGAGTGAGTGAATGAATAAGTGAGTCAGTGAGAGTGAGAGAGTGAGAGTGTGAGTGAGTGAGTGAATAAGTGAGTGAATGAATAAGTGAGTCAGTGAGAGCGAGAGAGTGTGAGTGAGTGAGTGAATAAGTGAGTGAGTGAATGAATAAGTGAGTCAGTGAGAGCGAGAGAGTGTGAGTGAGTGAGTGAATAAGTGAGCGAGTGAATGAATAAGAGTCAGTGAGAGCGAGAGAGTGTGAGTGAGTGAGTGAATAAGTGAGTCAGTGAGAGTGAGAGAGTGTGAGTGAGTGAATAAGTGAGTGAGTGAATGAATAAGTGAGTCAGTGAGAGTGAGAGAGAGTGTGAGTGAGTGAGTGAATAAGTGAGTGAATGAATAAGTGAGTCAGTGAGAGTGAGAGAGTGTGAGTGAGTGAGTGAATAAGTGAGTGAGTGAATGAATAAGTGAGTCAGTGAGAGCGAGAGAGTGTGAGTGAGTGAGTGAATAAGTGAGTGAGTGAATGAATGAATAAGAGTCAGTGAGAGCGAGAGAGTGTGAGTGAGTGAGTGAATAAGTGAGTGAGTGAATGAATAAGTGAGTCAGTGAGAGTGAGAGAGTGAGTGAATAAGTGAGTGAGTGAATGAATAAGTGAGTCAGTGAGAGTGAGAGTGTGAGTGAGTGAGTGAATAAGTGAGTGAGTGAATGAATAAGTGAGTCAGTGAATAAGTGAGTGAGTGAATGAATAAGTGAGTCAGTGAGAGTGAGTGAATAAGTGATTGAGTGAGTGAGAGAAAGTGTGAGTGAGCGAGCGAGAAAGTGAGTGAGTGTGTGAGTGAGTGTGTGAGAGAGTGAGAATGAGTGAGTGAGTGAGAGAGAGAGAGAGAGAGAGAGAGAGAGAGAGAGAGAGAGAGAGAGAGAGAGAGAGAGAGAGAGAGTGTATATTGTTATTATAGTTTTTATTTTATTTGATTCATTACCTGGCACCTTATTTTAATTCTATCTTATCATAATTATTTGTCTTGTCATTGTCTGTTTTGTGTATTAATGCTTTGGCAATATTGTATGTAAACAAAATCATGCCAATAAAGTACTTTTAAATTGAAAAATTGAGTGAGAGAGAGAGTTAGAAAGTGTAAGAGAGCGAGTGAGAGAGTGAGTGAGAGAGCGACAGAGTGAGAGAGCGAGCGAGCGACAGAGTGAGCGGGAGAGCGAGCGACAGAGTGAGCGGGAGAGCGAGTTACCATCAACATTTTTCCACCTCTATACAGCACACTCATGGCATTAAAAGGGATAGTTTGTTCAAAAATGAAAATTCAAGAATGTCAGTCTGTCTAAATGCAATTTTGTTTAACAATTAACATTTCACAGACAAACTCCGTAAACAATGTTGATATCAAGTTTACTTGCTAATAAGTGTTTACTTCCTACGATCACGCACAAACGCATGCAAACTAGCACATTACACACTTATAAAACACATTAAGACACACAATGGGATTAGGTTTAGAAATGTCAGGTAATTTGTCTTTTAAGGATGAAAATGCAGCCTCAGGGAAGATTGTTGTTTCCTCTCAGGAAATCAATGGAAAGGCTGTTTCATTTTGAATGCACAAGAAAAAAAACAAAGCGTTTTAATACGAGGTTTGGGCAGATAAAGAGAAAGACAGAGAAAGAGAGACAGCTCGCTAAAGATCCACAGATCAAATGAATGAACGGCAAACTGTCATGAGGACAGGTGTGAGCTTGAGCCAGACAATGGATTCGATTTTGCGAGATCTGATCTGCGATTGAAAGAATATATGTAGAGATGAACGTGCTTCTGGCTTCTGTCACTTTGTTTTTATCTAATGCATGTGCAAAAAAAAAAAAAACTGTTCCATATTTAAACATCGCCTCTCCGCACATTTCAATCAAAGCTGTTTACAAATAATGCTCCTGTCGATAATAATTAACGACTTATGTCCTTAATTAGTTCAAATAGTCTTGTGTTTCCAGCTTACACCATATTTCTGTGAGACACATGTAGCATTCATTATTTCAATAGCTCTCTACAGCTCAGTTCCAAAAGAACCCCCAAAAAACCAAAACAGTCACTTGTGAGTTACGATGACGAATAGGATGCTTCCTTACACAGCTCACTGGGTTTTGGAGATTATGAAATATGAATGTTAAAAAGTCAGTAAGACATTGCATCACTGTGAAATTCAAACACATGCAAATAATGGTTTTCGTTTACGTTTTTTGACTTCTAATGTTTACCATGAGTCATTGTGTCTGGTGTTTCTCTCTCTCTTTCAGGATGACATCTGATATATCTGACGTGTTTTGCCCTGATATAGGAGCATGAATCATATGGCCCATATTAATGACGACTCCAGGGATGACTTTGAAAGGATGCAGAATTTCTCTGCACCAGAAATAAGCAAGATATAAGAAAATAACGGTTTTATCTTACTATAACAAAATAAAAAAACTTTATAAAAGACACTTTCACTGTCATTCTCACACACACACACACACACACACACACACACACACACACACACACACACACACACACACACGTTTGGAATAATGTACAGATTTTGCTCTTATGGAAAGAAATTGGTACTTTTATTCACCAAAGTGGCATTCAACTGATCACAATGTATAGTCAGGACATTAGTAACGTGAAAAATTACTGGGGTGGCTGTGGCTCAGGTGGTAGAGCAGATCGGCTACCAATCACAGGGTTGGTGGTTCGATTCCTGGCCCACACGACTCCACATGCCGAAGTGTCCTTGGGCAAGACACTGAACCCAAAGTTGCTCCCAATGGCAGGTTAGCGCCTTGTAATTTGCTTTAATACTGACCTCAAGCATACCTGGTTCTTCTCATCATAGGATCTATGTTGCCCATTACAGTCCGGTACAGGCGTCGAAGCAGCCCGTCAGCCGTCCTTGCAGCATATCTTTGTTTGTGTGTGCAACAGAGGAATTCCTGCCGTTGTTTTGACTCCTTTACACATTTGATTAACTCTTCGTTTGTTCTCAGCTGGTAAAAATACCCCCATATATACATCCAACAAGCGCATTTCGCCCAGCAGCCAGCATCGTTTTGGAAGTTTGGTAAGTTCCGTCAAAAAAAAAATCGATGTCATAAAAGTTGTCCAATCAGGTTGTGACCTTATCCTGATGCCTTTGGTTTTGTATCGTTAGGTTCGGTGTTAAAAATGCCTGCGTGAACGCCAAGCGAATCAGGACCAAGTGTATCCTTTTCTTTTTTGGTCCGTACCAAGAGGACCAAGAGAACCGAAATACAAGTGTGAACACACTCTTACTGATACGTTCAATACAAAATCATTCTTACAATGCCAGCCAGTTGGATTTCTTTACCATTATCACCATTTGCAACAACAACGTTCCATAAATTATACAAATCCAAATGTTTATGTTTGCATAAAAACACCTATATGATCAACACATTTAAGATCAGTGTAAGTCTCAATAGGACAAGTGACAGTTCCATCAACTGGCCCAGATCTCTCTCAAACTGGCCCCGGGCCATTAGGCTATCCTTATTGTTGAGCCCGGCAGGACTGCCACATATTTCAGGGGTTTGGACACCCCATCACCAAGTGCTTAACATATACAGCCCTCTATCTTTCCTGTATCACAGATTCATCTCTTAAATCAGACTCAGGAGACAGAAAGGCTCCAGAAATAGTCGACCAGCTGTGTGCTTGGCTATCTTTCTATCCCTCCCTCTGTTATGATGGACAGTGCTAAAAACAAGCAGAAAAATGTGTCTGGGCTCCGCCCACAGCACCTATCAATCAAAGTAATGGGCGGCTCTAAACGCCCCCTCCTGATTCACACATTAAAGTCGTGGCCGACGGGCCACGCGCACAAGCACAGAGAGATCCCAGACACATCTTTAGCACCTTAGCATGGCAAGCAAATGATCAACCCACTCACAACATGGCAGAAAATAACCACTGCTGCCAGATAAATGTTTTTGGGGATTTTTGTTTGTTTTTTTATGCCGCAAAGCTTTTTGTAAGGTTGTCCGATGACACTTTGCAGGCATAATTAAAAGTCGCATCAAACACTGAAAATCAAGGAAAGCTTTGTTAGTGTGGGTGCGGAGTCAGCCGTTTGGGGTATTCAGCGAATGGGCTCTCGGCGGGTTGGGGTTAAAGTTCTAGGGCCAGATTAACCGTTAGAGCAAGTGTGTGAGAAAACAAAGTAACTTGGCTAACTGCATTTTCAAATGGGAAACTTGACTGTAATTGAACTACCTTCACATACGTACGAGTTGCTTATGGTTTGGGATGTTACAGCCTCAAAGTGTGTGCCATTCCCCTATGTGCATTCAGAGCCAGGCCTGCAAGAGAACACCGCTATGCCATCTGTCTGTCTGGGCATTGGACTCAGTATGACCAGCCACTTAAAAACCTCTTACCAACCTCTTCTCACTGCTATTTTTCAGCCTTCACTGTCGCTTGCTCTCTCTCCTTCTTGCTATCTGTCACGGCCCCTTAGATCTGCACAAATATGAGAAGTACAACACAATTGTCTCTGTCCTTTTTATCTAATGCAAAGGCATGAATATCTATTAGTACAAAGAAGCATTCAGTTGTATTTTGTGAAGAAGTCTGCTAATGAGTGATGCATGCTAGGCCAAGCATTACTATAACCGTTCTAGGAACAGAGACTTGAGGGTCTGCTTTTTTGTGCTCAGGCAAGCAATCACCCAGAAACACATAGCAACACCCTGGCAACCACCCACAACACACTAGCATGGTGGAGGCGACATTTGCATTTCAAGCATCTCCCGTTTTCTTCATAAAAAGGTTCAAATCTAGTTTTAAAGAGTAAATCTGGCCTTTTTCCCTAAGCCGGTGTTATTGTGTGGCAGCACTTTCATTAGTTGAGTCCATGACTCCCAACAGAGCAAAGATCCACTCCGAGTCACCGCAGATTCAACACTCGTGCCATGATCGATGCTGAAATTTACATACTGCAGGAGAGTCACTGAGCTGCGCTTACCAAGAGTGTGTGCAGATATTCTTTCATGACTAGCAGTATCTATATAGGAGGCAGAAATTAATGACTAGCTAGAACATTAAGGAGGAATTCTGATCACATGAAACATTGTAATGCATTTAACTTCCATAACGTGACATATATCCAAGTAAAAACTCAATACTCAGTGAGCTTTTATCCATAGGTATTTGATTGGATCATGGAAGGGTAGATGATATAATATTAATTTTCACTGTCCATTTGGCCTTGATTACATAAGCAGAAAAGTTCTTTAAGAGGCATTTTAATAATGTGCATTGAGGAATCGGAGACATTTATTAAAAAAAGCAAATAGGGACCATTTTGATTTTGCGTTGACTACTAAACTAAATATAAATAGTAAGGCTGAACGATTAACTGAAATAAAACCAAAATCGCGATATGTCCCAGTGCATTTTGCAATCTGTGAGGACTGAAAAATTAATAGTCTCAACATGCTCCATACACACACATTTTATCAGGTATCCTGAGTGACAGATGTGCTCTGCTTTCGGTTGCTTAACGTGCACTGAGTGCATTATTTAAAGCGCCCCAGATTTACTTTAATTGCATAATTAAACTTGCGTAATTACACATACCTCCATGTTTGGCCGCTACAATTTAATACAGATTTAAAAATAACCCCATGAGCAGGGCTGGACTGGTAATCTGGCATTTTCCCGGTGGGCCGATCAGGGGCAGAATGGCCATCGGGAGACCGGTGGATCAACAGTGAAACGGGTCCAATGTGCCACGATAAGCAAAAATGAGCCACTGCGTTATGCAGAACGGACCACAAAATGGCCCTGCGGTATGCAGAATACCCCCAACATTTGGGCCAGTTGCCATGTAAAATACCGGGCCGATTTCTCTTCCCAGTCCAGCCTTGCCCATGAGAATGGGTTTTTGATGACAGCAAGGCAGATGAGATCATTTTACTGCATTCAAAGTCTGTTAACAACTCAACTACAAAAACAAATTAAGGCTTATACTGCACAGTAAGTTAAGAAATTATTAAGGAAATAAATTACTACTGAATAATAATAATAATACATTATTATCGGTATAATGATAATTATTATTATTATACAAAAATATACACTTTAGTTAGCTTGGGTCTTTTTAGAGGACTCAAGTGTGAACACCCTTTTCTAGAACAGTATTTCCAGTCGGCAGTAAAGCATGGGCAAAAAAAACATAATTTTGGTTAAAAGGCATCATGCCTTTTTTGTTTTATGTTTTTTTATTATTATTATTATTCAAAATAATCACAATTCGATTTTTTGTCCAAATTAGTCAGCCCTACTTTATTGGGTTATAACCTAAACAGTAAAGATGAAATCTTTCTGAAGAAAGTTGGAGGTGCTCGCTCATGCAGAAATCACCATAACAAAGCTAGGGTGTTCGGGATGGTTGTGCAAGTCTCTATGATATTCTTGTCTCTAGATATGGCTCGGGTCTATGGGTTTTCCCACCCATTTCTCTTTTTGTTTTTCTATTAAAAGACAAAAAGTCAAGTTTGCAGACCTGCATGGCAAGCTAAACTCCAAGAAGGATGCATGACCATCTTAAATAGTGTTCTTAACACATATAGCTTTAAAAATGTGACATATATCCAAGTGGCACTGAATATTCAGTAGAAAGAAAAACATAGTGCAGGAGTTTTATCCATCAGAATTTGACTGGATCATGAAAGGCTAGTTGATGCCATTATATTACTTTTCCCGCACACTTGACTTTGATTACATTAGTGGAAAAGCTATTTTAGGGGCAGAGAATTATGAAGAAAAAAAAAGTTTCTTTAGAATAATGTGCAATGATGAACTGTGCAGAATAACATCAGAGACATTTATTAAGAAAGTACATAAGGACCTTTCTGTTTTTTGTGTTGACTTGAAAGTGCAGACTTTGCAGGTTTAGACCCTTAAACGATAAATAAGAAGAAAAAAGTTGAGCCTGCTTGTGCAAAAGTTGCAATCGCACAGCTAGTTGGACAAGTATAATGGGTGGTTGCCAGAGCATTGCTAGGTGGTTTGTAGGGTGTTCTGGGGGGTTGCCAGAGCGTTCTTACTGTAGGTGGTTTCCAGGGTGTCAAAAGAGTCAAGACTTTTTCTTCAAATTATCATCCACCAGGCAAAAATAGTATATCTGACTGCTAAGTAAAAGTAATAGCACAAATATCCTCAACAAGCCACAAGGTTTGAGGTATCATTCATGTCCGTAGAACGTCTTTGGTGTAGGACCAAAGTTACACCAAAGATTAATACTCAAATCCCTAACCCTAAGTATAAGCACTAGCAATAGTGATGCTCAATTTAACAAACCACTAATAATCTCCACCATAGTAATGGCTGTGCGTACCCCTCTTTAAACTGCTTTTGAAGACTCACGAAATGGGAAAAGAAAAAAATCATTCGTTTCTGTTCTTTGTGATAAATTGAGGTGGCATGTTCTTTGTTCTCATAGTTGGTGACAGTGATTGCTCCCCTCCCCTTGTTCCCATCTGCCAGGAGTCTGACTAATGACTCATATTTCCATTTGATGGAAGTCCTTCATTCCAGATGTGACCAGTTGATGGCTCTTCACTTAAGCTAAGCAAATTAAATTAAATTATGTAGCCTGCTTCTATCTTTCCCTCTCCCTGTCACTTTCTTCATTCCTTGCCTTCTCCATCTTATAGGTGGATTCAGTTCACATGAATTATATTTATATGGTAAAAAAAAGCCCATGTCTCCATGCAGGACATTTTTATATCAGTCTTCTTTGCACTTTCTCATGAAATATTCACATTAAATTACTTAAAGGAAATCCCAGCTAAGCGTATTCTGGAAAAAAGGACCAAGACGGACTGATGTATCAGACTTGTTTTTTTGTTTTCTCTGAGAGAGTGTCTAGTCCCGTTATAAGTGGCAAGGCTAATTAAGATGAAACAAATTTAAACAAAACCAGCTAGGTTCACACTCTCCAGCCAGTCATTTGGGAAGATTATGATGACGATAATTATTTCATGCTCTTTTAATCCACTACATACATATCTCTTTTCTGCCCCATCTCAAAGACCCCATTCATTTTGGTTTTGATGGATAACAAAAGGTTGTTTTGGTTTTTAGAGCTGGAATGATTGTTTATCTCAGAACGTTTAGAGTAACTTCAAAAATAATGTTCAAATCAGTCTGGTCATTCTCTGTTGACCTCTCTCATCAACAGTCCACAGAACTGCCGCTCACTGGATGTTTTTTGCTTTGGGCACCATTCAGTGTAAATTAGAGAGACTGATGTGAATCAGAATATCAGCAGGTACAGAAATACTCAAATCAGCCCATCTGGCACCAACAATCATGCCATGTTCCTAATCACTGAGATCACATTTTTCCCCATTCTGATGGTTGATGTGAACATCAACTGAAGCTCCTGACCCGTATATGCATGATTTTATGCCTTTACTGCCACATGATTGGCTTATTAGATAATTGCATGGATGAATGTTGGTGCCACACGGGCTGGTTTGATTATTTCTGTAACTGCTGATCCCCTGGGATTTTCACAAACAACCACCTCTTGAATTTTTTATAATCTCTAGAACATAAATTTTTTTCAACTAATATTGATATGTGAACTATAATGGTGTGTATGCTCAATATGGTCATATATCATATCAATTTTGTTCATGTATGGTCATATAATCACATCAACACTATATGCCACAGGAGCCCTATTCCACAATAACACATTGGCAAAACACATTAAATACAAAATTGAGTTATGACAGATTCAGGTCTCTGAACAATCTGAGCTATATTTTGAAGGACTTTTGAAGTATGCATTATTTTATGTATATTTCAATGGCGTTTGGTGGGCACATAGAGTACTCAAAAGTAAGTACTTTGCAATGCCATTGCTAGCACAGTGGCTGAAACTCAATTTGCATACTATAAATCCAATATATAGTATGCAAGATAGGATACGTCATAGTACGCTGAAAGTAGTATGTCAAAGGTGCCCAATTTTCAAAGTATGCATCCTATGCACTATGCAAAGGTGTGCAAGAGTTCTTTGATGCAGTATCAAGATACAATTTAATAGTATGTATAAAGTCATATGTAAGACTTCCCAAAACTGTCCTAGTACATAATTTCCCAAGTACATTGAATGGGAACATGCCCATACTTTCCCAAGTACATTGAATCCTCAATGGCATTTAGCTTCTCACTACAAAATGAAACAGACTGCGGGGACTGTTAAAATAAATTAAAAAAAGGAAGAGAGATGGTGAGAACTCTAGAAAAGTGGCTGTGGGTAAGGAAAATAATGTACAACTGCATGGTTTCTCACATATATTTGTTGCTGTTTTGTTTAGTAACCTTAATTACCACCTACTGAGAGCAAATAAGACAGTGAGGCCAATACAGTTTAATTAGCACGTATGGACATCTTTGTAAAAGGCCTAACAATTTCACAAATCAGAAAGCATAAAACTTTTTGCTCAAAAGAACCTAATCTAGTAGGATAGTATTGATGTCGACCACACTCAAGGGAGAGGAAACAATGGGAAGGCACGATTGGACAGAACACCCATTGTTACATCACAATGGGTACTGTATTCCAAAAATGTTGATTGGATGGGATTGGGGCAACAACACTGTTGCTGATAATGAGACAGAGACATGCAAAAACAGACTCCAATTTAAAAGCATCATAAGGGATCCAGCTGTACCAAAATGAGCCATTTTTTAAATCCTGCCACTCAAAAAAAGTTGTTTAGGAATTGTTCACCATGGCAACAATTGGATAATCCTGGGCCGGGTCAACACTCTAGCATAAGAAGGATCAAAAGAGACTATAGTGAGTTGAGCTAGATTAGCTGTTCCCCTTCAAGCGCACACATTTAATATGTTTCAGTAGCATTTGTTCACCTTTTAAAGCACCCATAAAGTTGCTGGTAGCATCTAATTTTCCCACAAACCTGAAAGGGCACACGGTCCAATTAGTACAGTGCTGGAGTCAGATACAAATACTATAGTGCATTCTGGCTTGTCTTTGCAAAAAGAATACAGATTTAAGTTGGGGACATTATTAATCATCGATTACACACCATGACAGGAGGTAGGGAATTAAAGAAAGGAAGGAGGGAAGGAAAGAAACATTCTGAAAGAAGTAAAGAAAAGGAACGAAAGATGATGGGAAATCCAGAAGGGAGGAAATATGAAAGGAAGGAAAAAAGGTTGGAAAAAGGAGACAGAAAAGGTTGGAAGGAAGGAAGGGTGATAGGAAGGAACGAAAGATGATGGGAAAGCCAGAAGGGAGGAAATATGAAAGGAAGGGAAAAAACAAGCAAGAAAGGAAGGAAAAAGGAGACAAAAAAGGTTGGAATGAAGGAAGGATGATGTGAAGGAATGAAAGATGATGGCTAAGCCAGAAGGGAAAAAACAAGAAAGAAAGGAAAAAAAGGTTGGAAAAAGGAGACAAAAAATGTTGGAAGGAAGGAACGAACGAAAGATGATGGGAAAGCCAGAAGGGAGGAAATATGAAAGGAAGGGAAAAAACAAGCAAGAAAGGAAGGAAGGAAGGATAAAAAGGTTGGAAAAAGGAGACAAAAAAGGTTGGAAGGAAGGAAGGATGATAAGGAACGAAAGAAGATGGGAAAGCCAGAAGGGAGGAAATATGAAAGGAAGGGAAAAAACAAGCAAGAAAGGAAGGAAAAAGGAGACAAAAAAGGTTGGAATGAAGGAAGGATGATGTGAAGGAATGAAAGATGATGGGTAAGCCAGAAGGGAAAAAACAAGAAAGAAAGGAAAAAAAGGTTGGAAAAAGGAGACAAAAAATGTTGGAAGGAAGGAACGAACGAAAGATGATGGGAAAGCCAGAAGGGAGGAAATATGAAAGGAAGGGAAAAAACAAGCAAGAAAGGAAGGAAGGATAAAGAGGTTGGAAAAAGGAGACAAAAAAGGTTGGAAGGAAGGAAGGATGATGAGAAGGAACAAAAGAAGATGGGAAAGCCAGAAGGGAGGAAATATGAACAAAATCAAGAAAGGAAAGAAGGAAAAATGTTGGAAGGAAGGGTCACAAATTTAAATATTTTCTTCTGATTGATTTATCAAAAAAATAAAAAATAAAAAGCTGGTCACAAAGGATTTCAAGAGTTGCTCCGAAGAGTGCAAAGACAAAGAACATTAAACCAATATAATGAAGAATGAAGTCCCAAAAATCCAATGAAACACAGGACAGAGCACACAGCAGCCAGTGGCCTACAGAACAGAGAGAGAGCAACCAATCACCTGCAGGACTGAGAACATGGCAACCAATAAAATACTACAAAAACACAATTAAAAATATCTACAGTACAGGTAGCAAAAAAGTTGCTACAGGTGGCTCGGCTTTTGAAAACAAACTTTCAAAGGTTGCTGTGAAGACTACAAAAATAAAAGAGAACAACAGCAAATAAATGCAGGATATAGCACAGATCTGCAATTAATAAGCATTAAAGAGCAGATATCAACCAATGAAATGCAGGACAGAGTGAAGAGCAACCAATGAAATGCAGGCTAGGTCACAGAGTAGCAAATGAGCTTCTGGGCTGTATCTATTTCACACAATAAACAAGCTGCTCGATTTCTCCTCAGGAGCTGCATGATAAACGCACATCCTAACACACTCTCAGGTATATACTCACATAGGCATCAAATCAGTGGCTGAAACTGACAGTGCTGTGTGGCCCCTCTGTGCAAATGATGAGTATAACCAGAAGCCAGGATGGTTGCCATGGTAACGCAGCATGCCGCATAGTATCTGCTCTTTATTTAAAAGGACCAATACTGTAGACTCAAGAGCGGAAATGAATAAAATATTTGTTTTTTTGATTACGGCACTAACGCACAATTTGAGACTCATTTCAGTTGTGCTGATAATATTTCTCAAATATAACACATTAAAAGCATCAAGTACTTAAAATGATGAAGCATCAGTATGTTGATTAAAATGTTTTGGATTTTTGTGTAATGACTCCTTGCAACATAATGCATGCATGCTCTCTGATCTACAACACACAAAACTGCTGTAACCAACCACTCCTAATGTATCAAATAAATTATTTGATACATTAGGAGTGGTTGATAATTAGGGAAATTATTTAGACTGTTTGCATTAGAAGTTAAAAGCCAAAAGACTGGATTTCTAATGCATGATGTTTAAGTAAACATGAAATGGTATTCACTATCCATTTAACATCAGTACAACATGATTTTCAGCAAAGGAAAAACATTGTATGGGAGTTGATTAGAACTCTCTCAAAGAGTTTATTTTACATATATTTATTATCCCCTCTTTCACCCATTGTTATCAATGTCTTTCCAGACTTGACTCTCTGGTCTGTCTGAGTTCAGCGCATTGGAGAGAGAGAGAGAGAGAGAGAGAGAGAGAGCCATATTCATACGAACCATAATTTAGTTCTGGAAAAACACTCTTAAAGTTTAAAAGTGTGGTGTCGTTATACTTTTTAATAATCCACCATCTAAAATGCAATGACCCAGAACAGGTCTCACTGAAATGAGCGTGAATTTAAGACACATGACGTGTCAGTCTTTAGCACACAGCTTAACTTAGTCATAAAATGAAGAGATCCCTCTATATGCTCTAAAGGAGATGCATAATAGTGATGAGACCTCTCTCTGAGCGGATCTCAGTGTATGTGAGTACATCTCGATACAGTCACAAAGTGAACTGGCTCTCTTCTCCACGCCCAGGAAAATCACCTCCAATGAGGTTTTAATAAACAGTCCAGCAGTTTTCACATCTCTGATAAAGACTTGAGATTGAGGGGGAGAGAGAGAGTGTGTGTGTGTGTGTGTGTGTGTGTGAGAGAGTGTTACAAAAGTAACTTGCCAAATGCGAGTAAAAATGGGCTTTGTCGAGTAATTAAAATAGAGTTATTACCTAATGTTTAAACAGCAATTTAAGAATGATATTCTGACCCTCAGTTTTTTTTTTTTTTTTGCATTGTTGATGTAACCAGTCCTGCTCGACCCGCTCAGAGAGGATTCAAACCAGCATCAGCCAGCATGGGAGGCGGGCGCGCTAACGAGGAGGCTAAAGGCTACAGCCTCTAGCGTCAGTCATTAGTGCACCTCTTGAGGCCAGGGGAGTGAGGTTTACACACTGCACAGCTATCACATACCAGCTGGGTCCTGTTCCATTGACAATAAGTGGTGACATATTGGGGGGTATTTACACTTGGTCACTTCATGCGTTTTTGCTGATCAGATTCCTATCCAGTCATGAAAAGACAAAGTGAAAATGTCCTCCAAGACAAAATCGACGCATGAAACACATTATATTCGAAACTCGGTCAAGAGTAAATGCATCTGGCGCTTCAAGCCACATATGTTAACTCTACTCGGCCCAAAATAGTGCTACGTAACTTCAGCATAAGGAAAATGCGAAATCATTATATATAATAACGAAGAAACGGATGCACATTGTAGGAGAGACAGAACTTCTTCCTTTATTTGATGCAGATTGCTGACAAAACAAACTAAACACTGACAATGAGCACAGCCGATACGCATCACGCATCTTACCAACTACAAGCCCAGAGGGATAAATACACAGCGCACGCACAATCCAATATGTGCACACGATACATTTACGATACAATTACTTGGAATCAAATAATAAATCACATGCTGCCCAGCATTAGCATAATCACTGAAGTAAACTGTTTTATTTGCATACATTGAAGATCAGATTTACACTAATCGAGCACTTTATTAGGAACACATGCATACCTACTTATTTATGTGATTATCTTATCAGCCAATAGTGCGGCAGCAGGGCCATACATGAAATCACGCAGATAAAAATGTGATCTCAACGAGTTTGACTGTGGCATGATTGTTGGTGCCATATGGACTAGTCTGAGTATTTATGTAACTGCTGATCTCCTGGGATTTCTACACACAAGTGTCTAGAGTTTACTCAAAATGGTGCCAAAAACATCCAGTGAGCAGCAGTTCTGCGGACAGAAACGCCTTGGCAAGGCATTCAAAAAGCCTGACTAAAAGGCTACGGTAACTCAGATAACCCCTCTGTACAATCGTATTGAGCAGAATAGCATTTAAGAATGCACAACACATCAAACCTTGAGGCGGTTTGGCTGCAACAGCAGAAGACCACATCGGGCACTTTATTAGGACCATAGTGTTCCTAATAGAGTGCTCAGTGGGTGTATGTCCTTTTGGCGAAGACACAGTGATGTGGCCAATTGTAAACGGAATGGGCTTATTTAATCAGATAGCAATCCGATCAGTAAAAATGCATAAAGTGACCAAGTGTAAATACCCCCATAGTTGTGATCAGAGTCGGGTAGTAATAGATTACATGTAATCTGCATGAAATAATCACAATTTGTAATTTGATTACATTACATTTGTAATTGTGTGTATTCAAATGACAGTTTATGGATTACAAGATTATATTACCTATCTGCCAGCAGCAATATCTCCATAATTACGGAGTTATTGTCCAGTTATGGCTGCTGTCCATAATTATAAACACTCTTCTGTTAAAACGCTTGTTGAAAAACATTTCAAAGGTGCCGGTTGCATGTCCTTTTACACCATGCAATTCTTAAATGAAAGGAGTGTTAATTGGTACTTCATACATTTAAAATTAATCATATGCTTTATAAAACATGCAATAAGTAATCAAAAGCAATCAGATTAGATAACCTAAAAGTGAACTCTATAAGATTACGATACTGGATTTCAGTTCACGTTCAGTACCTGCTTATATTATGTTCAGTACCTGCTTATATATACAATCATGAGAGGTCTGTGAGTGACACAATCACCTGATTTTCCATTGTTTATTAGCAAGTTTGCCATTAATATACAAGTGAAATACAGCTAAACAATTACATTGTAATAGGACAGTATTAATAGTTTTTTTATATATCAAAATTGCGCCAAGTACAATCTATGGATAGCAGGAAAAAAATTATGGGCCGTAAATTTTTTTAAATTCTGCTGTCATTGACAAGTGTGCCAAAAGTTATATTTGGACTATTTGCATTTGGACAGTATTTGTGCAAGGCCAATTCACATTACGACATACACACGACACAGGGCCACTGACAGCAGCCTGGAACATGCAAATCTAATAAACACAGATATAAAAGATCACATTTTGATATGGAACATGCTTCGTGTCAACATCGCACACATTGGTGAGACAAACATGTATGAGTTCTCATAAGCATGTATTAAGAGTGTTACTGGTAGATGGAATAAACATGATGAATGTGTGATTGGTTTGAATGGTGCTGTCCGCCCTCCAGCTGAAGGGGTGGATGATGAGGAGACGGCAAAGAATCACGACTGCAGATCCAAAAGCAGAGGAAGCACATGAAAGGGTGGATACTGATAAATATAGACACTGGTTCGAGCTTTAATCTCTGAGTGCCATCGAGAGATGCAGAGAGAGGTTAAAAACAGCAATCTATCAGGGAAGAAATCTTCAGATGATCCAGACCAAGAAATGCCAATCTGCCTTTCAGATACCTCCTATGATGCGCTCGTTGGATGTATATATGGGGGTATTTTTACCAGCTGAGAACAAACGAAGAGTTAATCAAATGTGTAAAGGAGTCAAAACAACGGCAGGAATTCCTCCATTGCACACACAAACGAAGATATGCTGCAAGGACGGCTGACGGGCTGCTCCGACGCCTGTACCGAACTGTAATGGGCAACATAGCTCCTATGATGAGAACCACCAGGTATGCTTCAGGTCAGTATTAAAGCAAATTACTTCCTGTTTTTGGTCCGTTTAGACGTCTTTGGTCCATGTTACGTTCCATATATTAATCGAACCGCACCAGAGTTCATTTGGAAGCGGACCGAGACCCACTATTCAGTCTCGGCCCGCTTGATTGGTGCACACCAAGGTTCGGATGGCAGCGTTCAAACTTGTTCAAATGAACCGCACTAACAGAGCAAATCGAACCAAACCTGCCAAGTGTGAACACACCCTTAGAGGCCATTCACACAGTTTTGCATCCATCTGGTTTTAATGGCTTTTCAATGTAAACATTGCCCAACGGACATCTTTGACCGTCACGCCACATCTTGCTTTTGTTTCAGCATCATATTCAGTGCCATGTTTTTAAGGAAGCATTCAGTCTGAATGGCCCCTAAAACCTGCTGGTCTCGAATCAGGAACCACTGAGGGGTAGGATAACGTCCTTGCCAAATCCAGTTTTCAAAACAACAATTCAAAATGCAAATCAAAATGGCGCAAAACTATTTAAACAGCTCAAATTTTAATCACATCCGTCTACACTGGAAACACATTATGAGGTGTCGCTGCAATTTTCGGAACACTTGTTTTTTTTCTTACTCTGCACAGCGACTCCAGAAATAAATGTATTTTCAATTCTATCTTCTGAATGTTATTATCAAAGATCATGACAGCATAAAGAAGCTGAATTCCATTACTTTGTTTGTTAAAACATGTTCTCAAAACTAGGGATGTGCCCGCAGCTGAATACCTTATTGGGAAAGGCAC
The DNA here is from genome assembly GCF_025860055.1 of Xyrauchen texanus. Lineage (NCBI taxonomy): Eukaryota > Metazoa > Chordata > Actinopteri > Cypriniformes > Catostomidae > Xyrauchen > Xyrauchen texanus. Next base: position 11,713,971 of record NC_068285.1, on the reverse strand, counting down.
GAATAATGACTTCAAAACGAATAGTTAATTAATCAGAACAATAGAAGAAATATTCGGAAGACTGATCATCCAACAAGCACAGGTATAAAGCGATAATTTAAATAAACATATCGAAATTTACAAAGCAATGATGAGTCTGTGAAGCCAATATTACTACACTGTAAACCTATGAATGAAAATGCACACAACGTGATTTCAAGTTCAGGTCGGATGGCCGCAGTCTCGACTCCGCTTGTTGTCTCTGTTAATTGTGCGCGTCTTAGAAATCAAAGCTTAAAAAGAGTATTAATTGAAATGTCTGATCTGCAACACATTGTAACAAGGTAAAAGGAGGAGTTGAGAACTGACTTGACAAAATATATAATAGTTGAATATAAAACAGGTGTCGGACAGCTGCCCTTAACTCTCTCTCTGTCACACTGCCATCTCCGGTCGGCCCTTATCCTTCTCGGAGGCTTTATTAGCCTGATTAGGGGCCGGGTGTGCGGAATCACGACCCACCCTGCCACACATGTTAACACCAAATGTTTCACAATATTCACACATAAGGATTTATAAACCAACCTTAGCATGATGTTTAATTCCTGACCAGAGAAGTGATGATTTTATAGTGGAGCTTGACTGGAAGTTGACCACATTTATATCCACATTAATGATTAAGGTAATTATCTGGTTAATCTTTTAAAAATAGGCCTACTTTATATACAGAAGCTATAGCCTGAATGTAAGGGAGCTACATTTTAAAACTAGCGTTGACACACTTCCAGTTTAAGTCATGCCCCTATGTGGTTCTATCCGAATACAGATACAGATCACTTTGTCATAGTAACCGTTACATATATGGATACAGATAATGGCTTCACTGCACACCCCTCCAAAAAACTATAAGTAAGATTCATAAGCAAAGACTGCAATGTGGCATGTTTGTTGTGGGCAGGTTATATAGTAACAGTCAGTTACGTCATCGTTCGGCTCTCAACTTGGTGGAAATTCAGGATGTTTCTAGGAGCGGTCGACCACCAGTACAGGCAACACAAACTCCCTCACACTGTGTCCAACAAGTTCTAACACTTCACTTGATTCAGTAACCATTACAAATGCAAATAAGAAACATGACCGGAGACCAGTTCCACATCTGCTGCTGGATGGGAATAACCTTTGAAAGTGAATATATTTGAATATAGATATGAGTGAATGAGTGATCAGGACACTGTTCTTACCCCACTGTAGAGGGGCCAGCTGCAGATGTTCCAGAACGAGTTGGTTGAGGACGCCCTCCACACTGGCCTCTCCATGACGCTGAAGCGACGAGTGCAAAATTTGTCAAGGAAAACATGACTGAAACATACATACATACTGATAATCGTACTAATAGAGAGAGAGAGAGAGACTGGGGCATGGGTGTATCTTGCAACATGGTGACACGGGAAATCGTCATGTTGCTTTCGAAAGTTCATGTCCCATAAAATCAACCCTATTGTGCAAAATTACTATACTTAAGACCATCCTCCATCAGATATTTTTGCATCCATTCAGATATGAACAAATGTATATCTAGTGCTACTGAGTGAATTGCATTTTCACTCTTACACTACATTTTTAATTCACTGATGGTTAGGTTTAGGGTAGGGGTTTGGGTACACTTAATAGAATTTGCATTCCTGTTAACTCCATTAAATCATTTACATCTAAAAATACAATTGGATTGTGGTGCCACTCTGTGGACATCTCAACCAAAAACTGGAGCTTCGACGTAACCATTCGTTCCACAACACTTCCAGTTTCGGCCACTGGAGGCAGTGATTTGATATTCGACATTCAAAAAGCAGCAAAAACACTTGACCTAGTGTTGCTCAATTCACAGTGCTGGTACATTGTTAATTTATCAATACCTTCCTTTGACAACCAATAAAAATGTATAGAAAAAAAATTGAAAGGAATTGAAAGGGTGAAACAAAATGGAGTGTGGAATGATGGACACTTCATACACTCAGTGCACATTGCTTGCCATACATACCGGAAGGGGGGGCCCCATGATCCCAAGCTGTGTGAATATGTATGTTGTTCAAGATACAAGTGTTGAACTGAGGTTGGCTAACACGCCAAAACTAGTGGCAACAATTCCGTCAGCTGTTAAACAGCGAACACTTCCGTGTGGTAAGATTTTTTTTAAGAGTTTCATTTGGGATGATACAACAATTTGAAAATGAATACACTACATGCCTGAGTGCATAGTATATTTTGTAAGTGCATAGTGTATAGTTGTGGAAACGGCTAGAGAAGTTTAAGTAGAGGATAGCATGTCACACCTGAATAACATGGGTACAATCACAGCTTGCTTTCTATTCTGGTTGCTGCCCGACACACTGCTCGAGTCTGTGTTTGTAGCTTAGTAGCCTGCATAGCATTTTTTACTCTTCTACATTCATATTTTTATTCTTAATCTTTGACATTTTACTTTAATTTATTTATTTGTTTTTTTCCCCTTCTTTTCTACAGTTTCAACTGCGTGTATTTTACCTGTCGCATCAGTTTTATTTCTTTTTTTGTTTTCTTTTTTTTCCACTTGTCCACATTTTGCATTTCGGCTGCGTGCATTTGTTTTATTCGTATTATTGCACCAGCCTCAAACCTCTGCTGATCAGGAACCACCACAACAACAGCAAACAATTGCATGAGGGATTCACACTTATCTCATACCCTTTCTGATCAAGAACCAGCATTACAACAACAACAAACAAATGCAGTAAGTCATGGCATACGCTCATGTTGTCGCTTCATGCACTACATGCCACATGTTTACTATAGCTTCTTCCGTCAGCAGTGAGGAATTTAAATGTGATAAAAGGAATTAGTCAGGCTGACAGAGAAGGTTAAAGAGTTACAGACACTCTTCCAAACACAAGTGGATGTCAGTGAGAAAGAGAAGCTGGTAGATTCTGTTTCGGATGCAGATAGTACAACGAGCACACATACTTTGGTTCCAGCTGTATAGCCCCCACAGTAGGGCATCTGGGTGACGTCTAGGTGGCATATTCACTCTGCAAAGTGACACCACTCTCTAGGATTTCGAATCGAAACATGTTGAAAGTGCCCTGGTAATAGGTGATTCTATTGTAAGGAACGTGGAAATAGGGACTCCAGGCACTATTGTTAATTGCATTTCGGGTTTTGGGTGTCTGACTTAGATACAAATTTAATGGCTAATGTTAGATGTAGATTGGCTTAAACATCAGTCTGCATCCTGCCTTGAGACGTCACACAGGTCACATAAACTAAAACACATCGAGACTGTATCACCTAGATATCATATAGAGACTGTGACACACACTACAAAAGTTGCTAAAATTATATTATGCTGATGTCAAAAAACTAATTATTATGACCTCAAAACTAGATTATTGTAATGCATTACTGGGAGGATGTCCTGCAAGTTCAATAAGTAAACTTCAATTGATTCAAAATTCAGCAGCCAGAGTGCTGACTTAAACCAAGAAATTTGATATTAGCCCCATTTTATCATCATTGCATTCATAATTTCAGATTAATTAAAAAAACTCTGTTAACTATGTACAAAGCTTTGAATGGTCTAGCTCCAAAGTACTTAATTGAACTTCTACCACGCTATATTCCATCACGTTCATTACGATCGCAAAATTCTGGCCTGTTAATAGTACCTAGAATATCAAAATCCACAGGAGGTGGTAGATCCTTTGCATATTTGGCTCCTAAACTCTGGAATAGACATTTTAACACTGTTTGGGACTCAGATTAAGTCTAGACTAAAGACTCGTCTCATATTCAGACAGGCATATTTTATTCATCAACTCATAATTAGGTTGCATTAGTTAGGTCTGTCGGAACTGGAAACACTTCTCATAATCTATAACTCAGCAATAAATTTAATGGCATGTACTCTAATAGTTTTTAATTTGTTTCCCTGTCTCGACCAAGTGTTACCAGAGTCGGTCAGATTCAGCTCTTTTCCCACTTAGTGTCGGACTCCACTGCTACATGTGAATGATGACTAACTGCAGCCAGTGCCAGCCAGAAATCACTTCAGTCTACTACAATGGACTACAAAGGATGAACTGATGCCAACTCCAACCATAATACATGGGACATTTAATATGTCACTACCTGAACCTTGAATTTAGGATGGACCTCACCAAACCTCACTGAAATGACCTGCCGGTTCAACTGCGATGCACCTCACTGATCTCTGCCTGCATCACCTTGGTCTAATGATAGACTACATTCTTAAAAGGAATACATAGACTATCAATTGCAAACAAAAGCCTCCATTAGCCAACAACAAGGACAATTGCATCTATGTGGATTTCTGCAGTTATTCCAGGATGGACTTCAAAGACATTAGTCATTAATTTTACAGTTCATACAACATCTTTGTTTAAACACTGACTCTTAACACTTACTTAGATTACTAATTTTAAACCATGACTTGCACTATACACAAAAAAACTAACTATTCACAAACAAACTAATATTGGCATATTGGCACCACAGTGAGTTTGGTTTCTCCCAAGTTTATTTTCTCCATTAATCACCATCTTATAGATTTTTCCTTGCCACAGTCGCCTTCAGCTTGCTCACTAGGGTTCTAAATACAATTATTATTATTTATTTATTTACTAATTTATTTGTATAAACAATGTACAATTATATTTAATAAAATTACACAATGACGACCTAAGACTTTAAAGACATTTTCTTTTAAAGCATGATTTTCAGTAAAACTGCTTTGAAACTGTGTGTTGGGAAAAGCACTGTAAAAATAAAACTACCCACAAGTGTCTGGCTGGTTGACTGGCACAATGGCATCTCTGACCAGCGGTAACTTTGAACTCATAAACACAAAGGCAACACTCATCTTCTAACTGTTACTCTCTCTTTCTCTTACGCTCTCTGCCTTCCTCTCTTTCTCTCCTTTCATATCACTGTTTTACCCCACTAATCATGCCCGTGTTTCTACACAACAGATCAGTCATACTGATGTCATGTATCTGTACATGCACACATCACTGCTCAGGACTTTATCTCTTTATTATTTATTATTTCAAATATTTATTAATTTGTGAGTGTCATTCAGCCTACGCAGTGGCAAGTGAACAGAACAAGTGCTGGTAATCACTAGGGTGTTTAAACGCTATTAAAATGAAGGAGTATACAGCAGAGATAGCTCTGCTCAGATCAGAAGCATGCACGTCTGATCACAGGGTTTCAGTTTCCTCAAATGAACTGGAAATGATGAACGGCAGTTACTAAACCAGAGTGCAACCCTGCGCTCTCTCTGAAACTCACAGTCATGGACGAAAACAAGTAGTGTGTTGTGATAGTTGTGGTAGTTTTATAATAAATTTGTTTATGACATCATTGAGAGCAACAGGATCACACAGGAAGTTGGCATGTTGCTTCCAAGAGTTTCAGTACCTTAGGAACGTCCACAATATGCCAACTCCCTGACATGCAGCATCTCCTATTAGACATTTTTTTCATAGACACCAGCATGTTAAGCACCATTGTGGTGCGACTGGAAGCGTGTTGCGTCAAAACCATGAGTCTGTATCCCGTGTTGAAATCAGTTTGTATAATCAATGAAAAGCACGATTCAGGGGTTGCATTTTTTCCCCCCTAACATTAAATTTTATTCCACCGATGGTTAGGTTTAGGTTTTATGTTGAGGGGTACAGTTGAAATAAGCTTTACTTTTCACCATTTTACATCCTGTACAACTGAAAACAACTCTATTCTTAACTCGCTTTTGGCACACCTCTGTGGACATTTCACCAGGAAAATAGAGCCCATACGAGCCCGTACGCCCAATTACACTTACCACTTTGGCCACTGGGGCAGTGTTTTGAACTTCGGCAAGCAAAGACCGATTTTCGCTAAAGAAAAGTCAACCTACGGTTTCAGATGCCAGTGAGATCAGTCTGTTTAGAGACTGCATGGAATATTTGTACTTTTACTAACTAATTTTTCAACAAACTAGTGAAGGCAAAAAGGTGATTAAGAATGAAAAAATGAAAGCTAAAGTTTACAGTTTTTCTTAAACAGTAATATCAGTTTTAAACTAACATCACGATTCTGCATTGAAATTTCCAATTAGTTATCGATTCGTTTTTTTTTTTTAAATGGTGTAGGCAGGACAAATATTATGGATACAGCTTAGTGCAATGCAATATGCAAAATTTTTTACACTAAAGTTCAGAAACATTTTGGGAACATAAGTGTCCATAAGTTGCAATGAAAACATGCAACTTTTATATATACAATGAAAAAGTGTGTTTAAGTTTGTGTAAATCATGAGGTGTGACTAGATTCTCACCCATAATAGTCACTTTCACTCATGAAATCTTTCAAATTGCCTTTTTTTTTTTTTTTTTTGTTTATACCCATCAAAACCATTTTCACAACACAAACTTTCCACAGGTTGTTAATATTTTCTACTGTCACATTGACAATGTCAATGCATGCTTAAACGCTAAAGCTTTTTCCACAAATCAGTATGGATCAATACAGACATTTTTTAGCAATGCCACACCTACTTATGCCTGAACTGATTTCCCAGCATTTTACCCAGGAGTCCTGTTCCCATATGACCTCTTAAAGTAAAGTGCCATTAAATTAGGCTATCTGTGCAAAAGTGCCTATACACAGGTTTAGCCATTCTGAAGGATGGGGAGGGGCTATTGAGAGAAGGGGACTTGATGGTTAAAGGTCAAGCACAGGTGTCCTGACAATCTGTTCTTGTGGTTACATCTACAGTACAAGAAGGTTAACCCACACGCATATACACACACTGTCATGGGCTTGATTACATCACAGAGGCCAGAACACACACACACTACCGCAGGCTCATGTTCTCATACACACAACATAAGCCTCAACCATATGTCACTGTATCAGACTTGATGTAATAGTGTCTTTTCCAGTAGATCCAGCTGTCAGAGAAAGCTGTCTAAAGGACATCCACACAGCTGGGACACACACACGCGTGCGCGCGCACGTGCATTTTATGCCTTAACATGGTTTTACATTTTTGTGATGTTGTGCTGGGTAGCCCAGTGAATTTGCATTATATTTGCATATATTTTAAACATCGAATATGTTATTATTGGATGTGATTTTGCTGCAACAAGCAGCATTTTTGCTCAAAATGAGGATGAAAAATGACTTAAGGTTACTTACGAATATTATTAGCAATAAATGTAACTTTTTATTAAACACATTTTGCCATTGCTGCTGTTGAATAAATGCAAAAGCCCATTTGAAGGGGTGAGTTTTCATACAAATAAATAATAAAGAGTGGTGGTGGTGTAGTGGGCTAAAGCACTACACTGTTAAGCAGAAGGTTGCTGGTTCGATCCCCACAGCCACCACCATTGTGTCCTTGAGTAAGGCACTTAACTCCAGGGGGATTGTCCCTGTAATAAGGGCACTGTAAGTCGCTTTGGACAAAAGCGTCTGTCAAATGTATAAATGTAAATAATCCACTGGAAGTCGAGTGTTACAGTAATTTTGCCTTAAGAGGGTTTTAGGCACTCTGCTTCATGTGGGACCTTACAACACTCTTTAACCATGGCAAAATCACAGCAACACAGTCTCTTGTGGCTCATTACTTTATTATACAGAGTCAAATTGAGACAACAATGTGTAGAGTTAGAGTTGTGTGTACAGTTGGCTAGAGTAAAGGATATGATGGTCCAGTGGATGTCCAATGTGCTGTTGATGAGTCCTCCCTGCACCAGCTTTCTCTTCTCTTCCTGTTGGCGAACCGTGGCCAGCCGCATTGCATCATGATCTGTCACAGGCATACTCTCAAAGTCAAACTTATCCACCTGAATGGCCATCCTGAAACACAAAAATACAAATATTCAAAGGTCAAGTGATGTTTGTGGGCCATCAACCACATCAACATCCTCGCTTCTTAGAAGATGACAAACAGTACTATGATTGGCTTTGAATTAAAATCCTCAAATGCCTGTCAGGTACTTAAAAAAAAGCATAATGTTTTAAACCAAAACAACAAAAATACATCACCATAAAAAGCTTGTCATAAACTGTGCGTAACATCTGCCAAGGATATGGGCACAGAATTATAAAGCTGCGAAAACCTCTTCAGGCTCATAGGAATGCCAATAAAATATCCTTGACATTTCTATGTTCTCCATTCTCAGTGAACGAAGACAGAGACAGAGACAGAGAGAGAGAGAGAGAGAGAGAGAGAGATAGAGAGAGAGAGATGGACTAATGAAGGAGATAAGACCCTCTGGGGACCGTTGGGAGATGCGCTCAAGCGAGTGTCTGATCACGGATCTCTGGAGAGAAAACACGACCACAAAATAACCGATATGAGCCAAAAATACGCTGCAATGCAAGCAATGACCTCATACCATCAAATAGTGTGTTTTGAAGTTCAAACCATGTGTGTGTGTGGAGGTGGGGGTTCTATTTGCATGTATGAGTGTCGAGTTCAGTTCAAGGGGATATTATAAATCTGACTGCTAAATGCAAAACCATAAACCAGATTAAACATTTTCAGAAGTTGTGAGTGGTGCTTGGAAGGGCAACACTTGTCACCACGCTGCTAGGGTACTGCACGCAGGTGGTTGAGAGGGTGTTGATATGGATGCTTAAGTCTTCAAGGTGGCTGTTATGTAGTGTCTTACTGGCCAAAGTCAAATGAGAATCCATCCCCAAGTTTCTAATCTCTAAATATGGCTCAGGTGTTAAATGTAGGCAATGTATAACCCCAGTTTTGAAAAAAGTTGAGACAGTATAGAAGATGTTAATAAAAACACAGGGATGTCCATGGAAATGACAGCATGTGAATGGCAGTATACGATACTCCAAAATGTGTACATACATTTCTGCATTAATGGGGACCTCACAGGTGTGAAAGTTACTCATGCCATGGGCAATGACACCACTACACCATGACAGACACTGGCTTTTGGGCTTGATGTTGATAACAACTAAGACTTCTACTCTTTGGTCCGGAGATCAGGACTGCTGTTTTTCCATAAACTATTTGAAATGTGGACTCGTCAGACCCCAAAACACAATGCCACTTTTCTACTTTCCATCTCAGGTGAAATCGAGCCCAGAGAAGTCATTGTCACTTCTGGACAGTGTTGATGTATGGCTTCTGCTTTGCATAGTAAAGTCTTAACTTGCATCTGTGGATGCATGCAGTGAATGGAATGACTGACAAAGGTTTACAGAAGTATTCCCGAGCCCATGTCATGATATCCATTACAGACAATTGACGGTTTTTAAGACCATAACGTCTGAGGAATCGGAGATTGTATGCTTGTAGAAGTGTTATTTTGTTCAGCAGGAAAATGCCAAAGCACATACTACCTGGATTACAAGTGCATTGCTTGTGAGCAGAGCGTGTGGGTGCTAGACTGGCCCGTCTGCAGTCCTGACTTGTCTCAAACTGAGAATGTGTGGCACATTATGAAGCACACAATATAGCAACGAAGGCCCCATACAATTGGGCAGCTTGTCTTGTATTTTTTGTGCACAGGGGGATTCTGTCACCGAGACAAATTCCTTGTATGTGTAAGCATACTTATCTATAAAGCTCATTCTGATTCTGGTATATGATTACCGAAACATAAAACACTGCCCCCAGTGGCCAAAGCTGTAAATGTTGTGGGGCTTATAGGCACTTGCAAGCTCCATTTATGCATATAAATGGTCGCCAAAAACTATTTGTGAAACAAGCTCCTTTCAGTCAAGAGGAATGTATATTTTATGGACTCTACCCTCCAACCTAAACATTGAGTACAAATAAAATGTTAGGGGAGAAAGTGCAACCAACATGGGACGGTAAACACACTGAAACCAATACAAAAAATGTCTGGTGGGCAATGTTGCATGTTGGCATACCGCCACCGATCCTAGGGTATCGGAACCTTCGGAAGCAGCGTGATGAATTCCTGTGTGATCATAAATATCCACAACACAAAGCTGAAGGTTGCTGGTTCGATGTATTAAAGACTAATACTTATGGATAGGGGTTTGTTCAATTTCCTAACTCTCAGTATGAGCAATAGTTAAAGTGATTCTTGCCTTTGAAAACAGCACTAATGACGTACAGTAAGATATTTCCCCACATATGAAAGCACACCTCAGGTGTTTCGTTCATCCATTCAACCAGTTCACAGAAGACAACAGGCCGAGATCCCTGCAGACAATCATACATAATTCATCACAATCACACAAACATAACCAAATAGCTGTTTCCATAGCCTGTGGCATGCTAGCAGGTGTGAGGGATGGAATAATTATTTACTCCTCCTTTTCTTTTATCCGTCTCATTTTCAGAGGGTTACAGTGGATTAAGAAGCTCGACTCTGACTCCTGAACGAGAGAGAACTGCTGAGTCACTTGTGTGAAAGTCAGTCGTGCTGAGCGGCTGTGAGATCACTGAGCTGGAGACACAACAGACACACATCTGTGTGAGGTCATGTCTGGGAACTCTGAATGTTTCAATCTTTCCTCTGTTGTGTGTGCAATTCTGTTACATTGGCATACCATCTTACAAGCCATCCTTCTTTCCTTCCTTTTCTCATCCTTCCAGCTTTCATTCCAACCTATCTTTTTTGCCTTCCTATATTTTTTATTTGCTACCATTTTCCTTCCTATATTTGTCCTGTTCCCATTTTCCTTCCTATATTTTTCTTGTTCCCATTTTCCTTCCTATCTTTTTCCTGTTCCCATTTTCATTCCTATTTGTATAATGTTCTCATTTTCCTTCCTATCTTTTCCTTTTCCCATTTTCCTTCCTATATTTTTCCTGTTCCCATTTTCATTCCTTTTTTTTAATGTTCCCATTTTCCTTCCATCATATCTTCCTTCTTTACCATCTTTTCCTTTTCTCATATCTTGCTTCATAGATTTTTAATTCCTTCCTTCTTTCCATCCTTCCTATATTTCTTCCAACCTCCCTCCCTTTCATCCATCCAACTATACTCCCCATCTTCCTTCCTTCCTTCCTCCCCATCTTCCTTCCTTCCTTCCACCCCATCTTCCTTCCTTCCATACTCCCCCCATCTTCCTTCCTTCAAACCATACTCCCAATCTTCAAACCATACTCTCCATCTTCCTTCCTTCCAACCATACTCCCCATCTTCCTTCCATACTCCCCATCTTCCTTCCTTCCTTCCATACTCCCCATCTTCCTTCCTTCCATACTCCCCATCTTCCTTCCTTCCATACTCCCCATCTTCCTTCCAACCATATTCCCCATCTTCCTTCCTACCAACCATACTCCCCATCTTCCTTCCTTCCTTCCTTACTCCCCATCTTCTTTCCTTCCTTACTCCCCATCTTCTTTCCTTCCTTACTCCCCATCTTCTTTCCTTCCTTACTCCCCATCTTCCTTCCTTCCAACCATACTCCCCATCTTCCTTCCTTCCAACCATACTCCCCATCTTCCTTCCTTCCAACCATACTCCCCATCTTCCTTCCTTCCAACCATACTCCCCATCTTCCTTCCTTCATCACCTGTATCTCCTCAGTAATGATGTTTAATCACCTGATGTGACCTAAACTCGTATAATTGATGAGATGAGAGGTTCATGAGTGAAGAGGCTGCAGGTGTCTTTGTTTTGATGTTTTAGTGCATGACATATAACCGGCCGCATGTTATAATGATGGATGTGTGTGTAAATGTGAACTGATTTGCATAAAATCTGTTTCTGTAAAACAACACAAAGGTGAGAAGAGACACTTTCATGCAATGGACTGAGAAGCACAATGTTTGAGACATGACATGTGATGTGGAATCCAGAATGTGAACACACACACACAATACAAAGAGAGATGTATCGCTGCAAGACACACACAGCTATCAGAAAAACCTCTCTCTCTCCCACAGAGAAATGAAAAAAGAGAGAAAATCTATTTCTACAGAAAAGTCCAGAGTAATGAAGTAGGCCTCAGAGAGCAGACAAGAAAGGAAAGAAACCAGAATATAAGAGAATTAGAAAGAGAGAAAATAAAGAACAATCCCCCTCACAGATGCATCAGTGTAAAAATCTGTCCATTATAGGAAAGTCTCTTATCATTTTCTCACCCTCATGCTGTCTCAAATTCGTATACGACTTTGTCTTCTGCAAACACAACCAAATCATTTTTCAAGGATGTATGAGGTGTTTTGTCCATACAATGTAAGTCAAAGGGGAGAGAAGAGAGAAGCTCATAAGATAAGCTTGTCCACGTCTCTTTGTGCTTGTTGCATGTGCGCTTGCATGTTCACTTTAGGACTTCCGGTTTTATCACACACACGTCAGTTCTCGCGTGAACATTCAAGCATTGCGTCAAGTGAGAAGAAAACATTATTTGTTTGATTTCGCAGAAGATAGAAGTCATACGAGTTTGAGACACCACAAGGGTAATTGATTAAATGATAACAAAATGATCATTTTTGGCTGTATTATCCCAAATAACGTGTGCCAAATAACAATCAATTCAGATACTGCTTTGATATTTTAATTAGGGCTGTTGATTTAACGCTATAATATGGTGCGATTCATAAACAGACTCATTTCTTTCTTTTGATGCTGGGGTGAAATATGACTCCGACATGTTCTAATGATCCATATACAAATGTAAACAGGAACTGACTGGAGCACATTTCTTACCACTGATATAAACCTAGCAAACAGAGACATTCAAGTCTGTTCTGTCAATGTCTAACTGCCTCGGCCAAAGAGAGAGTATTACAATTCTAAATTTACGTTATCAAGCCTTTTTGGTACAGTTTCAGTGTCGCTGATTTTGTGTTCAGAAAAGACAGACACATAAAAAGAGTGAGGGAGGGAGTAGAGGAGTTATATTTAGCTCACGTGTGTTCTCTCCCGTGACTCCAGCAGCAGAAGAACACTTTGCTATTTTTAGAAGGCCTCCCCATAACCCATGGTTAAAGGCACGCGCACACACACACACAGCATCACTGCTCCACGGCAACGCCGCAACACCCCACCCAACATCCTCAGAGCATCAGAAGTCATGCACACAAACATCTGAAAATATTATTAATTCTCAGTGTCATTTTATTACAGCAGATGAAATGGAAATTATAATTTTCTACAATCAAAATGACACATTCCCTCACACGAGAAGCCACAGAAAAGCTGACAGGTTATTAAGCCCTTCTGCCAGCAAGAGACCAATTTCAGAAATGTGTATTTGTGTGTGTGTGTGTGTGTGTGTGTATTTGTGTGTGTGTGTGTGTGTGTGTGCTCACGAGGCAGCACTGTATTGATATTCCTGAAACATTTGATTCTTCATCTTTGTCTTAACCATTTCCTGCAATTAATTTAGCTCAAACTGCTAAACAGACTGTATAAAATGTTTTTGTCTGTATGTAATTGTCAACGGGGTCTTAAAGAAACGATTACAACGCTGCACAAATAAAAATGATGACTTGACATTCAAGAAGGGGTTTCTTTAGTCTGTTCTGGTGGTATGAAACAGCTTGCCAACATTGCCATTGTTCTGGCCATTAAACACGTTACTGCCATTGGTCCATTTGATAGGTAGGCATGACCCGTAGCTCCACCTACTGTGACACAGACATACAGGTGAAACTCGAAAAATTAGAATATCGTTCATTAATTTCAGTAATTCAACTTAAAAGGTGAAACTAATATATTATATAGACTCATTACAAGCAAAGTAAGATATTTCAAGCCTTTATTTGATATAATTTTTATGATTATGGCTTACAGCTTATGAAAACCCCAAATTCAGAATCTCAGAAAATTAGAATATTACATGAAATCAATAAAAAAAAGATTTTAAATACAGAAATGTCGGCCCTCTGAAAAGTATAATCATGCATATGTACTCAGCACTTGGTTTGGGCCGCTTTTGCATTAATTACTGCCTCAATGCGGCGTGACATGGATGCTATCAGCCTGTGGCACTGCTGAGGTGTTATGGAAGACCAAGATGCTTCAATAGCGGCCTTCAGCTCTTCTGCATTGTTTGGTCTCATGTCTCTCATCTTTCTCTTAGCAATGCCCCATAGATTCTCTATGGGGTTCAGGTCAGGCGAGTTTGCTGGCCAATCAAGCACAGTAATACCATGGTCATTGAACCAGGTTTTGGTACTTTTGGCAGTGTGGGCAGGTGCCAAGTCCTGCTGGAAAATGAAGTCAGCATCTCCATAAAGCTTGTCTGCTGAAGGAAGCATGAAGTGCTCTAAAATGTCCCGGTAGATGGCTGCGTTGACTCTGGACTTAATAAAGCACAGTGGACCAACACCAGCCGATGACATGGCTCCCCAAACCAACACAGACTGTGGAAACTTCACACTGGACTTCAAGCATCTTGAATTGTGTGCCTCTCCATTCTTCATCCAGACTCTGGGACCTTGGTTTCCAAATGAGATGCAAAATTTGCTCTCATCAGAAAAGAGGACTTTGGACCACTGAGCAACAGACCAGTTCTTTTTTTCTTTAGCCCAGGTAAGACGTTTGACATTTGAAGCCCATGTCCAGGACCCGTCTGTGTGTGGTGGCTCTTGATGCAGTAACTCCAGCCTCAGTCCACTCCTTGTGAAGCTCCCCACACATTTGAATGGCCTTTTCCTGACAATCCTCTCCAGGCTACGGTCATCCCTGCTGCTTGTGCACCTTTTTCTTCCACACTTTTCCCTTCCACTTAACTTTCTATTAATGTGCTTTGATACAGCACTTTGAGAACATCCAACTTCTTTTGCAATTACCTTTTGAGGCTTTCCCTCCTTGTGGAGGGTGTCAATGATGGTTTTCTGCACAACTGTCAGGTCAGCAGTCTTCCTCATGATTGTGAATTCAACTGAACCAGACTGAGAGACCATTTAAAGGCTCAGGAACCCTTTGCAGGTGTTTAGCTGATTAGAGTGTGACACTTTGAGCCTACAATACTGAACCTTTTCATAATATTCTAATTTTCTGAGATTCTGAATTTGGGGTTTTCATAAGCTGTAAGCCATAATCATCAAAATTATATCAAATAAAGGCTAGAAATATCTTACTTTGCTTGTAATGAGTCTATATAATATATTAGTTTCACCTTTTAAGTTGAATTACTGAAATTAATGAACTTTTGCACGATATTCTAATTTTTCGAGTTTCACCTGTATTTTCCAGTAAGTTTCTACACTCAGTTGAGATCAGCGAACATGTACACACGAGTACAGAGTTGCCAACCATTTATACATCCATCTTTGCAGTAGTGTCAATGTAATTCCGGACACTAGTTTTTCCTTCAGTATCTCCTTCACAAATATAGTTTATCACTGAATCCATTTCTGATTACAACAATTTCAGTGGTACAATGGAACTTTGTAGGGCAAGGTTTTGGAAAAAGGAGGCATGTCTAATTTTGTGGTCATGTGTGGGGGAAGTTCTAGAACGGCTAACGCTGCTTAAAGCACCTTGAAGTTTTATGGTTTTGATCTGATTCTGTAGCATTAGACAGAGCCAAGAGTTTGCAACTCCAGACTGTGATGGCAAAAAAGAGATGGAGTAAATAGCAGTAGGAGTTCCTACATACATATACAATAAAAAGGGAGATCATCACGGAGAAAGCACTTCAGAGGCTGTTGCTAGGTCAACAGACTTTTGTTTAAATTATGGGGGTAATGAAGAAGTTGAATGGAGTATGGCACACAAACAACAGACATACACGCAAACACAAGTATACCCTATATGATTAATAGGAATTCTTTATACATATATGTACTTGTTCTGTCATTCTTTCATTATATCATTCAGTTGCTCTTTCTTATCTGTCATTCATTCTTTCAGTCTTGCTTTTTCTCTCTCTTTCTTTGTATAAAAGCAGACACATTTCCTGTGTTCTGATTGTCAAGCAGCATGTTGGTTCTTCAAGTGTCATGATAATTGCATACATTCACCTGACAGCCAAACCCTTCCGGTGTCATACGAACAGATTAATTCATGATTATTTAAATATGAGTTTGTTTATCTGTCTATTATGGCTGAAGAATTGTGCTGACCTTTGAATGTGCATGGACACTCTCACACACACACACTCTCTCACACACACACACACACACACACACACACACACACACACACACACACCTTTGTAAGGTATGGCGGAGGATCAGTGGCCTCAGCAGATTCATGAATAAGAAAGAACCCACTGTTAAAACCCCTCTAATCACTGAAACAGCGCCAACTAGTCTCCACGAGCACAATAAATGTATTGACAAAGAGACAATGAACTATTGACAGGAAATCCTCGTCCCTTTCCCATATGACTCGCCTCACACCGCGTGCTTCACCATGTGAGAAAAGGGCACGTGAAAAGCTGGCAACAGAGAGTGTGTGTGTCTTCCATTTAAACCTCGAAAGGTTTATTCTTAAGGAAATACGTGTAATCCCTGTATGTTGTGTATTTCTGAGGTATATCAAACTCGTTAGAACTGTTTCGTTGTGTGTTATGAATATAAGCTGAATATGAATATAAGATTACCTTAGAATTGTGTTCTGCTATGGTTTACCATCTTTTGAGTTATTCAAACCAAAGTCCTGACCCCGAGTTATAAAGGATGCAAATGAGCCTTGACGGGACAAAGGAACCATCTCATGATTTAAAATAAAGGGGACTTTTACGACCTCCAAAGGAATGTTCAGAGTGCAGACCCTCAATTAATTCTTACTGAGAAGGAGAAATGAACCCTTTTAATCCTATATATTCTATATATATCCATGTGATAAATGTATTGACATGTATCTAATGTTCCATCTCATGATTTTCCTAAATGTTGTTTGGTCTATGTTTTCTTGCAAACTCTAATGGGTTAATGTTTCAGACTTTGCATACTATGGTTAATCGAAATCATATGTGTGGCATATTTGGTCTCTATAACTTGGTATTTTGAAGATCGAAATGACTGTGTACATGATATGTCGATAACAACAACATATTAGTATTACAAGAATATTTCCTAGTTTCTTCATTGGCTACCACCCCTCTTAGAACAAAGAGCAATAAACCAAATTCCCGCCTGGAACTTCCACCCTTCTTATTGGTCGAGCCAATGAGAGGTGGGACACGTTTTCTAAGGTTATAAATTGCATCCACAACGGCCCTTCTCTCTCTCTTGCTTCTTGCTCTCTTGCTTCTTGCTCTCTTGCTTCCTGTCCTCTTGCTTTCTGGTCCTCTGAGCCTTGTGCTCTCTTACTCTCTTGGTCCTTCCTGAGAAGTCCTAATGAAGATGATGCTGAACTAGAAGGCCCCCAAGGACTCCCAAGCGTGCGCCAGGCTACGGCCTTGTCTTTCCATTCACCAAAGATCTTCTGACTCCCACTGGTTCTCTCTCATCAAGACAACATCATCAAAGATCAACTGGAGCCTCAACAAATTGCATCAGGACAGTTTAATTCAAATGGGACATGCAAGTATCAAACTTAGTCTCATTATTTGATACATTAAGTATCCTTACCCCTTTCTAAAAAGGGTGTGTCAGAACTAATATGATGGTTTGCTCAGGCTGTTGATCTGCTGAATTTCAAACAATGCTATAACTTCTTGCCTTCCTGTATTCTGCTTCAGCCCTCTTTCCCTTGGTAAACTGTATGCATGTATGTATATGTATGTTAGAGTAGTTTAAATGTTTAGTCTAGTTAATAAAGTCTTGTTCATGTCACATGTAAAGTTGTCTGTGTCTCAAGCTCATATCTAAAGTCACTAATCATAGATTTTGACTACTTGCTCTTAATACTTAGTAAGAAAGACATTTCCCATGGCCCGAAATGTACATTTCTATTAATTAATTAATTAATAACCAATATTGAGTGTTCACAGGATGAACCAAGTATTTGGTTGTAATGTTAATGTAGCTACATCAAGTTAACCCGATTAACTGATCCAAATATTCATAATCGATTATAACAAGTTATGACTGATTATTAATATTTCATAGAGCTGATTCGCTACACCTTATTAAAGACAGAAAGTTCAGCAGGCATTTCAAATCCATTCAGTATTAAAAATGCTATTAGTTTAGCATGTGCTCATCCAAAATCTAATAGTAGATTTAAATCTACACCAATAAGGCACAAGCCAAAAAGTAAAACCAATTAGTTTTTTTAGAGCGAAGAGGTAAATTTATATTAAAATAATTTTAACTGGTGATTAAAACATTAAAACCAAAAAAAATTATTATGAATCTAAATATAGTAAAGTGATTTCATTATGTTTTTAAAGTTTCAAATTTGTGTCTGAATCTTAAATATAACCAGACTTCACAGTGAAAAACTTGAATGCATCCCTAAAAAAACAAATCTCTTAAAAAAAAAAAAAATAGAAAATACAGCTGGATAGATATAAGGCTCAGCTAAATTGATTAGTAAAGGTGAGCCTTCGCACTACTGGATGCCTCATTGTCATGGCAACGGCCTGCAATATTATTGACAGGAATGCTTTGTATGCAGTAAGGACAGCATCAACTCTTCAGTAGTTCTTTGAAAAAAAAAATATATACAGTGGATATAAAAAGTCTACACACCCCTGTTAAAATGCCAGGTTTTTGTGATGTAAAAGCATGAGACAAAGATAAATCATGTCAGAACTTTGTCCACTTTTAATGTGCCCTATAATGTGAACAAATCAATTGAAAAACAAACTGAAATCTTCGTGGGGGGAAATTTGTTATTAAAAACCTTACAATAAACTGGTTGCATAAGTGTGCACACCCTCTTATATCTGGGGATGCGGCTGTGTTCAGAATTAACCAATCACATTCAAACGCATGTTAAATAGAAGTCATTACACACCTGCCATCATTTGCCACAAATAAAGTTCAGCTGTTCTAGTAGGATCTTCCTGACATTTTCTTAGTTGCATCTCAGAGCAAAAGCCATGGTCCACACAGAGAGCTTCCAAAGCATCAGAGGGATCTCATTGTTGAAAGATATCAGTCAGGAGAAGGGTACAAAAGAATTTCCAAAGCATTATATATACCATGGAACACAGTGAAGACAGTCATCATCAAGTGGAGAAAACATGGCACAACAGAGACATTACCAAGAATTGGATGTCCCTCCAAAATTGTTGAAAAGACGAGAAGAAAACTGGTCAGGGAGGCTTCCAAGAGGCCTACATCAACATTAAAGGAACTGCAGGAATTTCTGGAAAGTACTGGCTGTGTGCTACATGTGACAACAATCTCCCGTATTCTTCATATGCATGGGCTATGGGGTAGGGTGGCAAGACAGAAGCCTTTTCTTACAAAGAAAAACATCCAAGCCCGGCTGAAGCCTGCAAAAACAAACATCAAGTCTCCCAAAAGCACGTGGGAAAATGTGTTATGGTCTAATGAAACAAAGGTTGAACTTTTTGGCCATAATTCCAAAAGGTATGTTTGGTGCAAAAACAACACTTCACATTACCCAAAGAACACCATACCCACAGTGAAGCATGGTGGTTGCAGCATCGTACGTTGGGGCTGTTTTTCTTTGGCTGGAACCGGGGCCTTAGTCAGGGTGGAGGGAATTATGGAAGGAACAGTTCCAAATACCAGTCAGTTTTGGCACAAAAACTTCAGGCGTCCATTAGAAAGCTGAAGATGAAGAGGAAGTTCACCTTTCAGCACAACTACGACCCAAAGCACACATCCAAATCCACAAAAGCATGGCTTCACCAGAAGAAGATTAACGTTTTGGAATGGCCCAGCCAGAGCCCAGACCTGAATCCAATTGAACATCTGTGGGGTGATCTGAAGAGGGCTGTGCACAGGAGATGTCCTCGCAATCTGACAGATTTGGAGTGCTTTTGCAAGAAGAGTGGGCAAATATTCCCACGTCAAGATATGCCATGCTAATAGACTCCTACCCAAAAAGACTGAGTGCTGTAATAAAATCAAAAGGTGCTTCAACAAAGTATTAGTTTAAGGGTGTGCACACTTATGCAACCAGGTTATTGTGAGTTTTTTTTTTTTTCTCCCTCAAAGATTTCAGTTTGTTTTTCAATTGAATTGTTCACATTATAGGTCACATTAAATGTGGAAAATTTCTGACATGATTTATCCGTCTCATTCTTTACATCACAAGAACCTGGCATTTTAACAGGGGTGTGTAGACTTTTTATATCCACTGTATATATATATATATATATATATCCCTGAAAGCATTCTACATAATGAAAGAGAACGAGGCAGATGAAAAGACAGAGAGAGGAAGGAAGGATGGATGGAAGAAAGGAAGAAAGAAGGAAGGAAAGATGGGGAGCAAGGTGAGACGATGGGGAGGAAGGGGGAAAAACTAGTAAATCAGGGAGGAAGGAAGGAAACAGGTATTAAAAAAGGTAGCAGGTATGAAGGAAAGAAGGAAAGGAGCAATGGAAAGGAAGGAAGGAAGAAAGCAGGCAGGAAGGAATGAAGGAAAGGAGCAATGGAAAGGAAGGAAGGATGGAAGAAAAGAAAGATGGGGAGCAAGGAGAGATGATGGGGAGGAAGGGGGTAAAACTAGTAAATAAGGAAATAAGGAAGCAGGTATGAAGAAATGAAGGAAGGGTATAGTTTAACTGGAAAACACAGGGTTTCCACCCATTTAAAGGCCAATGAAAACAAAAAAGACCTTTCCAGACTTTAGTGATTAATGGTCCTAGAAAATCATTGCTTCAGACGATTCGGTAATTAATTATTTAAACTGGTCTGTGAATTGTTTCAATCAATTCACTGAAAATAACTGAATTAAATGAACAATTTGTTTACAAATCAGACATCATTTTGGCTTGCAAGCAAATTTTACAGTAAACAAGAGCGCTAACTAGTACATAAAATGTTTAAGAGCGTAGGAAAACTAGAAAATGTATAATCACTATAGAGATTTCCATGACGTTTCCAGGCCTGGGAACACACAACTTTAAAATTCCTTGATATCTTTTGTTTCTGAAATTACTGTGGGAACCGTGTAGATGAGAAAAATCTTTTTGCATTATTTGTGTACATGTACCTCTGACACTCGCTGGCATGTAGCACCAGGTCCTGGTTGTTTTTTGCAGAAAGTGTGAGATCGTGTTCTGTTGAGTTAAACACGTCCAGCAACAGATGACATTGACGAGTGCTGAAGAGACATAAAGAAACACAAACAGAGTGTGTGTTAATAAAGTACAGAACTTACACACAGTA
The DNA here is from genome assembly GCF_025860055.1 of Xyrauchen texanus. Classification (NCBI taxonomy): domain Eukaryota; kingdom Metazoa; phylum Chordata; class Actinopteri; order Cypriniformes; family Catostomidae; genus Xyrauchen; species Xyrauchen texanus. Next base: position 11,692,781 of record NC_068285.1, on the reverse strand, counting down.
CAATATTTTTTACACAAACACATGTAATAATGTGATGCAAAAATTTTCAAGGCACATTTTAATTTCAATTATAGACCAATGTGAAATTAAAGTGGTGTTACCTAGTAAAAAAAGAACACAGATAGAAATAAAGCAGTGGAGAAAAAATGCTTTTATTGCTTTATTTTATTGCGTTATTGCTTTAACCCTGTCTGAGCTTGCAGCAAGAGGCTGCTTGATTGCCGTGGTGAGACCAACTTGCACAGGCAGTGTATACTTTGCTCCTGTAAGCTCAAGAGGCATATGTAGATGATACATGACATATGGAGGCATACCCAACTTCGGTGAAATAGCCGACACACAGCCTTCGTCCTGTTACTCATTGCCCAGTATATCTGTAGTTTACTTCGAAAACATAATACTGCCAAACAACAATTAGAGGCGGTGGGTCTTTGATCTCTGGCTTATTTAAGTCCGACATATTTATATTTTGTTTAGTTCCATCACAGTTGGGAAAAATAGTGAGCTACTGGGAGTAACTTCACATGCATTTCTCTGATCCGCAGTTTCTAGTGTACCGTCTGGCACTCTGTTCTGTTAAGTTTTGGTTCTGTGCGGTCCTGTGTTGCTCCGCATAATCGGTGTTATGTTGACATTCAGCTGTCAGTTGATAGTCAGTTGCCAGTGTGTTTCTAAGAGAAGTATAAAACGCAAGTCCAGCCTGAGCCTAATAAAGTGCCATGCTGATATATGTATCGTGAGCAATCGAGAGTTCAAAAGTCTGACTCTGGTGGCTGGAGCCTCTGATGATACTCCAAGCTTTTTTCACACACCGCCTGGTATAGATGCCCTGGAGGGAGGGAAGCTCACCTCCGATGATGTGTCTGGCAGTTCGCACCACCCTTTGCAGGGCTTTGTGGTTGAGGGCAGTGCTGGTGTAGAACCGTGTGAGGACGTGATAATTCCAAACTTCCCAGCCGCCTCAGGAAGAAGAGGCATTGGTGCGCCTTCTTCACAACGGCATTAGTGTGGATGGGCCATGTGAGTTCCTCGTGGACACCGAGGACCTTGAAGCTGCTGACTCTCTCCACTGATGCTCCATTAATGGTGATGGGGCTGTGTTCTCTGTCTTTCCTCCTGAAGTCCACTGCACGCTCCTTGGTCTTACTGACGTTGAAGGAGGATGTGCTCCTGACACCAGCATGTCAGAGTGTGCACCTCCTCTCTGTAGGCTGTTTCATCATTGTCAGTAGCTCCAATGATGGCATGTGTGTACAGGGGATAAAGGAGTGGGCTGAGAACACAGCCCTGCGCGGCTCCAGTGTTCAGTGTCAAGAATGAGATGTTGCTGCCCATTCTATCCACCTGGCATCTGCTTGACAGGAAGTCCAGGATCCAGCTGCACAGCAAACTGTTGAAGCCCAGAGTTTCACATCAAGCTTGGAGGGCACTATGGTATTGAATGCGGTGCTGTGGTTAACAAACACAATGTAAAAAAATGTAATCTCTGATTAGCCTCTCAAAGCATTTGCTGTTGATTGGGGTCAGAGCAACAGGATGCCAGTATTGGATTTTGGATTGTTTTGGTACAGGCCCAATCGTGGATGTTTTAAAGCATGTGGGGACCACAGACAAGGAGAGGGAAAGGTTGAAAATGTCCATAAAACACCAGAAAGTTGGTTCGAGCACGCTTTGATGATGCCTACTGGGATGTCTTCTGGACCCACGGCTTTGCGGATATTCACCCGTCGGAAAGATCATGTTATGTCCGCTATACAGAAGGAGAGTGAACTAACCCCTGTAGCTTCGGCCACGGGAGCTCTCTCCGTGAGTGCGGTGTTGTTTCCCTCGAAACGAGCATAAAATGTATTAAGCACTTCTGGGAGAGATGCAGAGTTTTTATTCCCTTTGAAGTCTGTGATTCCCTGCCACATGAATCTAGAGTCAATGGTGTTGAACTGTCCTTCAGTCTCATCCCTGTACTGGCATTTGGCTGCTCTGACTGTTTTGCTGAGGGCCTAACTGGCTCGTTCCTGATGAAATACGTTAAGGTATCAGCATAGACCTTGATGTCATCAGAGGCGGACCGGAACATCTCCCAGTCCAAGTGATCAAAACAATACTCTAGTGTAGAATCTGATTGGTCTGACCAGCACTGGATCATTCTGAGGGCAGGTGCTTCCTGTTTCAGTTTCTGCATGTAAGCGGCCAGAAGGAGAATGGAAGAGTGGTCCAATTTTCCAAATGGTGAGTGGGAGAGGAATCTGTAGCCATCCCGGAGAGTAGCAATGATCCAAAACCCGGTCCCCTCGTGTGTGGAAACTGATGTGTTGGTAATATTTCGGTGCCATTGACTTGAAGTTGGCTTTGTTACAATGAACGTGGCCTCAGGGTGCGCGGTTTCCTGCTCACTTATACTTCCATACAGTTCCTTGAGTGCCCGGTCTGTGTCGGCTTGTGGGGGGATTGTACACAGCTGTGATATTGACTGCTGTGAATTCCCTTGGTAGCCAGAATGGTCGACACAGTTCTTATACTCTGTCCGCTCGTGTGCACTGAGAACCCCAAGGGTTCAAGTCTGGAATCTCCGCAGACATCCAAGTTTCTGTAAGGCAGATAATGCAGCAGTCCCTCGTCTCTCGTTGGAAAGCGATCTGCGCTCTCAGCTCTCAGAGCTTTTTGACTAGAGACTGAAGATTTGCCAGTACAATGCTGGGTAGTGTGGGTCAATTTGCATGATTTCATAGCCTGACGAGAATGCCGGCTCTCCTTCACCTTTTCTGGCTGCGTTTCCGTGGCCGGGCAGCCCAGAAAAAGGTAATAAACTAAATTAATTACTTAATTTGCTGTCTTGTTTGAAAACAGCAGGTCGGCATTGAGGTAAGTAAGTAAGTAAAGTTTATTTATAAAGCGCTTTTCACAGATAAAATCACAAAGTGCTGTACAGGACGATAAGTAAAAACAAATAGTATAAAATGTATATACATATGTAAGATTAAAGTGACAATAGTGAAAACCCATCAACCAAAAGCCTTCTTAAATAAACATGTTTTCAGAGCCTTTTTAAAAGAGGCAACAGTGTCTGCCAGACGCATGGACAGGGGTAGGGCGTTCCACAGTCTGGGAGCTACAGACTGAAATGACATGTCCCCTCGGGTCTTATAACGAGTCTTAGGGACTACAAGCAAGTTCTGGCCAGAGGACCGGAGAGTGCGGTCTTAACTGTATTTAAAATCCAGTTTTTGGTCTGCTATTGAAGAACCAATGTCCAAAAGAGTTTATCTATCGTAGACAATAAGGCAGACAACTTCCAAGATGAAAAACACAAGAATTTGAACAAAACAAACAAAAAACTGCAATATTGGGTCGGAGCTCGCAGCCATACTCGGAGCCATCTTGAAGCTTACAGCCATGTTGTGGCAAATCGGTATATATATATATATATATATATATATATATATATATATATATATATATATATATATATATATATATATACATACACTACCAAATCTGCATATTTTAAATACTTAATATTCATTCTGATGTCAGTTTACACCACTAATACAAACACACACAAATGTATGCAAACACAAACACACTCTCTCTCTGAAAACCAGATGGGCACAAGGCTGTCATGCAGATATACTTGTCATATTCCGCCCAAACATCAAAGGTTAGTGTCTCTTTCATGTATCCAAGGCTTTGTGTGTGTCCATGCATCTTTGTTTATGGAAACAAAATCTTGTCATAATTTAGTTGTCATGACCATTTTCCACTTTCTCTCTCACCCTTATTATTAAACAGGCTGCATTTGCTTCTTTACCTTTAAGACTTCTAGATCTTCTAAGACTTAGATGAGCTCATGGTTGTGATGTGAAAACCGTGATGATTACTGAATGAGTCATTGTGGCAGTTTAGTTTCAATTGATTGAGTGGACTGGGGAAATGAGCTTTGCATTGTGAGTGTTACAGTATGTTTATGTAGTACATTGACCTCTTTCAATTCTAGAGCAAGAAAAATACATGATATGGTCCCTTTAAGAACTCAGTCAGCAGTGTATAAATGGCACATGTTGAATAATATGATGGCCACTCTGTCATCGCACAAGCAGAGCAGATATACAGCATCTCTTTCTCTCTTTCTCTCTCTCTCTCTCGTCTTTCTTTAGTGATTAGTGAGTGATGAATCATCTCGAGATGTTGCCAATTTTTAAATAGCAGAGAGAAAATAAGAGCGAGAACCAACCAATTCTCGACACTCTCTTGATCAGTGTCTCCTAACTTATGATCAAATCCTGATATTTTTCCTGCAACAGAGCAATATCACCGTAGCAGGGTGTTTCTTACATTTTGGACAATTTCAAACTTAAATAATTTTGTTGCATTAAGAATAAAAAAAAAAATAAAAAAAAAGATTTACCATGCCTTTTTCATCAAACTAAACAATTTTATCCCCATTTTTTCTTTTACTTCTTTGTTAGTGTACTTGTTAACTAAGTGAACAAAAGTGTCAGTGAAAACATGCTTAAGAAGAAATATGATGTTTGATGAAAACTTCACTAATATCACTATATCACTAAATATCACTAGGAAATAAAGGAATATTCCAAGTTAAGCTCAATCGAAAGCATTTGCGGCATGAATCTCCATGTATTTGGAGATTACCACAACATTTATTTTGACTCATACCTCAATTTCTTTTAAAAAAAAAAAGCTAAAATTTGGGTTACAGTGAGGCTCTTACAATCAAAGTAAATGTGGCCAATGTTTGGAGGGTTTAAAGGCAGACATGGGAAATTTACAATTTTATAAAAGCACTTACATTATTTATTCTGTTAAAACGTATGTATTATTTGAGCTGTAAAGTTGTTTAAATTGTCATTTTTATACTCATTTTAGGGTTTTATGGTTTGTTGAAATTACATCCGTGGGAACACAGTTGTAAAATTGCCTGTAACTTTACACAGAAATGTGATAAGCGATTTTATGACACTAAAACCATGTTTACATGCATAGTGTTTGTGGCTATACTTTTGAAGTAGTGAGTATTTTAACGTTCAAAAATTGGCCCCCCATTCACTTAAAGTGTAAGTGCCTCACTCAAAGGAGGGGCAAGACAAAAACATTTTTTATGGTAATAAATATTATGCCACAAATGCTGTCGATTGAGCTTAACTTGTATTGAACCCGGAATATTCCTTTAAACTCACTGGAAAGCCTTGCCTCATTGACCTCCACTGGAAGTGCATTATTGTAAAATTGCATTTCATGCAAGTGTTTACAAACTGAGGGACGAATTAAAATAATATTCTGCGATAATTGACAGCATTTGCTGAAAGCTGTTGGCTTTTCCTAAAGAGCATCTTTCCTTCTGTTCACACTAAAGAAGAGTTAAAAGCTTTAAGATTTATTCAATTAATGGTCGTCCTGTATTAATTGTCCGTTTAAGTGTGTGTTGTCGAGAGCACATCTTAATGGTCTTGTGTGTGTACTGTGTGCATGTTTGGTGTTGTTACAACCTGCTGTTTAATTGATTGTCCAACACACACTGTATCTTTGGCCCACATGCCTGTGAGAAAATGTTACGGCTATATTTGCTTGTTTTAGAAATCTGACAGAAAGCAGCGTTCCCGTATCTTTAAGGGCCTTTAAATGTAAAAATTATGGCATTCCAATAAGCATTCATCAGATCTGTGGTGTGGAACAGACCTCTACACAGCCTAAATTATTCAGCACAGACGATAGGCTATTTGTCTAGTCCCACTACTCAGAATTCTCTAGAAGACTCTCATCTCAGCAAATCTATTTTATCTCATCAGAGGTACTGAGCTGAATAACCACAGAGCATTTGCACAGACCTTTAAAGACGGCAAGAACATTAAAATGCATTTGTGTAAACAAACGTTCTAGTCAAGACTTTCCGTGAAGCCTGAACATAACGCATTACGAAAGGTATTCATTTAAATGATTAATTCACCCAAAATGTATAATTTTGTCATCATTTACTCACCCTCATGATGTTCCAAGTTCTCATGTGAACAGGCATGCCACAGTGAATGAGCTTCTCTCATAACGAACGTCAAAATTTTAACTGACAAGACGTATTTTGGTTTGTTTCTCACCAATACCTATCGTATGTCTTCATAACACTTGGAATATGATGGACAATTCATAATTCCTTTTAATGGTGCGTTCAGATACAACACGAAGTACATTTTTGCCTTGCATTGATCGCGCGAGTTTGACCGCTGGATTATAAATTTGTGTTTAAACTTGCGTTCAGGGGTGTTTCGCGAACCCGCGAGTATTGCTCCTCTCCTGGAAAAGGACAGGAGGAGGGGCTTCTACGACTTGGTTCATAGCTGGAATCAAGTAGACGCGCATATTTTCAGAACTTACCAGGTAGTCCAAATTCCTCGCTAACTTTCCTCCAAGTGATGTCTTTTTTCGTCCGGTCTCTGTACATGTATGACGTTGTTCGGTTGTTCCGGGTGCCCACACACCGCTACAACAATTTTGTCATCCATTTTTCTTCTGCTACTACGTCAGTATGTTAGTTACATCCAAGTGTGCTGCACAAGCCCTCAAAAGTGAAGCCAAAACGTCTCGATCGCCCCCCGGTGACTGGTCCTAGTATAGGTCATAAACCCCGCCTCCCCATGTTATTCAACGGGACGTGAGACCAACTAAACAATTAAATTACACTTCACATATCTTTTTTCCAAAGATAGTTTGTCATTTACTGTCGTTTCTATCACGTTGATGTCATTTCAAGTGTTTGTTTTCAAAATAAGTTTGTTTTTAGTTATTTGATGCTATAAAAACGGTGCTGTGACATCATGATTGACAGCTGTGATTGACAGGTTCTCTGAGCGAAGTAGTCACTGAAGCACCAACTGACTTTTTTTCGGGATCTTCGGAGGACTGAGGAGATTGGAGCTTTATATTTAATATCTAAATTTCTATAATTAATTATTTCACACCGTCATAAGTCAAAAGTGCAGGGGCGTGTGCTTGCGATTGATTCAGCGAGAGTGAGGGCGGGGCCTTGATTTCGCAGCTTTACTTCCTGCTCACTACTGCACAGGTCTGGTCCCGAAATCGCAACTGCGCAGACTCAAGTCCCAAGATGTCAGCGCCATATCGGGACACTGGCGGCTTCAGTTCTCACCAATGGAAAAGAGCGAAGGGGCGTCGTCCATCTTTTTTTACAGTCTATGGTTACATCCAGACGATCTCAATGCTGATAAGCTTTCGCGACACAGCGTCATGCGAATTTCTCGTTTAAGTTGAAAAGTTCGAATGAAGCAATTTCGCATGTTCGAGTCGCGTCATTCACTCCATTCGTGCCGCACGGCGTGAATTTGCATCTTTGCATTGACTTTGTATGTAATCGTGCCACGGGAAACGCTCTCTTCGCGTTGTATGTGAATGCACCATTAATCTTTAAAGTGGGGCAAACTCTACTGCCATTGTACAAAAAAACAGGCTGCAATATTTATTATAATTTATGTGTGTGTGTGTGTGTGTGTGCACACATGTTCTGCATAAGAAAGAGAGTTGCATGGGTTTGAAACAACATGAGGGTGAGTAAATCATTTACTGCATTTTTGTTCCGGTTGAACTATTCCTTTAATATAAGCTAATTGTAATTACTATAAGCCCGACCCTTCACCTTTGGCATTTTTAGATTTTAATTGAGACATTACATAGTACCTGCATGAACCTATTCTCCTGTCAGTCTCTGGTGTGGTGTCAGGTTTAAAAGAACATAATGAGGTGTGTTCACGTTTATGTGCTGCTATCAGAGCTGCTATTTTTAGATGGCTGAGGCCATCCAAGAAACATGCAGATCAACCGACTGTATTTTACACTCCACTGGAATATTTCATTTCAATGTGTCGAGAGAGCTGATCTTGGCTAATATCCATTTGGCTAAAATTAAAATTCACATCAGGTAAACGAATGAGCGAATCATGCCCTGACACGTAATATAATAAAATGAATAAAAAGTCATATTTCATTAAACGACAAAATACATTTTTTTGTTAATTATATGTGGCTGGATTGCATATTACAATTTATGAAGCTCATTTGACATTTACAGACATCATACAGACTATAAAGGGTTATTTGTTTCCAATGGGCTAGTCATGTTTGCCTGATGAATCATTTTTAAACCATTTGAAAGCCAAAATGTTGAACTATTAACACTGCTTTGGAACGATACCTATTGTAAAATGTGCTAAATAAACATATTGACATTAAACTAAACTGGATGTCCATGATGAGTCCAAGTCCAGAGTGCTGGGAGAGAGAAACATTCATTGAAAATTTAGTATGTGTGTATCTGATATATCCAGCAGGAATGATAGATGATGTTGATGAGTGAGACAGCAGATATTATTACAGCTAATGAGTCACTTCAAGTGGTCATTACTAAGGTGTAATCGGTCTCTCTCTCTCTCCCCATCTATCTCCATACATCTCTCTCTCCATCTCTCTCTAGAGAGAGAAAGGCAGTAATTCATTTCCACCTCTGCTAGGTCACAGGAGACAGTAACGTTCAGGTCGACTAACAGAGAGTGAGTTCCTCATAGATGACCTTTCCATGAGAGCTGCATTCATTTAACACAACACACTCAAAAAGCAATGAGAAGTGATCTTTAATTGTAGGATGTTTCTAAAATACACACTCGAGCATGGTAATGTGTTTTATAGATTACAGAAGTAAAATGGGTTGACTTTCAAGACAGATTAGTACCCAGCTGCAGGTCTCTGGAGTTTAGAGGGCTAGAGTAAATGTAATGTTTGATACCTGGTGGCAGGAAGAGTGCTGACTCTCGTGAAGAACACTGAAGGTTCAACATCCACTCTGACTCCCAGACTGAGTTCACGGTAATACCCCTCCACCTGCCCGGCACCTCCACTGTACTTAAAGGTCAACACGGCCTCCAGCACCTAAAGAGAGAGAGACAGAGACAGGAATAAAGCACATTTATTAATTCAAACAGACCACAATCATTCATCATGATCACAGACCAAACCATTTATAACTGAGAAAAGCCAATCAGAAGACACACAATCATAAATCCTGAGTGGGAGAATCTCACAAAGAAATGTGCAGGTCATATTTGACATCAAAATCAAAAATCAAAATCAAAATTAGATAATTTAAAAGCTTTAGCGTTATTGCACAGGACAAAAGATAAAGCATCTGTGACAACTTGCCCCAACAGAAGCATATATTTACACACTATATATAGGGAAAGTTGTCACATAAAAAGCATATCATAGGCTTTTCAGAAAACGATATAAATTTAAACAATTATGAGGCACAAAAAGATTCATGAAATAACATAAACAGAAAAGAAAACTACCAAAACATTGTTTTGGCCGATATGCTTATTTCTCACAACATTGCCAATCTAACTTCAGCAGCATGCCTCTCTCTTTATAACGCATTAATACAATTAAAATGCATTAATCTTGGAACTAAAAATAAATTTTCAGTTAAAATCCTGAAAAAGGAATAGTTTCTCATTACCAAAAGAACTATACAAATGTTGCGGTAATGATAAATTATGTTACGGTAATGATTAAGCACATTGCGGTAATGATAAAGTATGTTGCGGTAATGATAAATGATTAAGTACGTTGCAGTAATGATAAATGATAAAGTACGTTGCGGTAATGATAAATGATAAAGTACGTTGTGGTAATGATAAAGTATGCTGCGGTAATGATAAAGTATGCTGCGGTAATGATAAAGTATGTTGCGGTAATGATAAAGTACGCTGCGGTAATTAGGTGATGATAAAGTATATTGTGGTAATGATAAAGTATGTTGAGGTAATGATAAAGTACGCTGAGGTAATGATAAAGTACGCTGCGGTAATGATAAAGTTTGTTGCGGTAATTAGGTGATGATAAAATATGTTGAGGTAATGATAAAGTACATTGCGGTAATGATAAAGTATGTTGTGGTAATGAGGTGACCCAACACAAAAACCCTAATAATAGGGGCATCAATTAAAAGTGAGCACAACTTAATGCTTCATCTTAAAGAGGAATGTAAAACCTAATATAGTTGACAAGATTGATCATTAAATCCATTGTCTAACAAATGTAGCATCCGTTGTGGTAATGACAATGTGAAGTGTCTGAAACAGGTTTAGACACACCAACAAAATGTTTAGTAAAACAAAGTGTGGTAACAAGTATCTAAGTATCCATGTTTGAACTTTACTCTTGCTGATGCATCAGAATAAGTCTTTAATTTAATTTAATGTATAATCTAATGCAGTTAACTCATGTTAACAAATGGGACCTCATAGTAAAGTGTTACCCATTATTTAAACAGCAAAAATGCATTTCTTGCTTAAAAAGCAATAACGAAACCTTTTAAAATGTAATCACTGGCCAGTGCTGCCCATCTCGCCTTATCTGAGACTTTACAAGAGCAAACTGGATAAATAGAGTGATAACTCATCAGGCAAATGGGGTTTAAAAAAGTGACTGGTGCACAGAAAGTTGTTTCATCTACCTGGACTTTTGTCTGGTCCACAATGCAGTTTATTATGGTAAAGTGATGCCCAATTAAAAAGTAATTGGATGTTTGATTGGCATGCCAACCAACCAATAACAGTTTGCTTTTGTATGTAATCTCTATGGGTGGGAAAATGTGAACAATAGCTGGAAATACAGCCACGGTTAAGAACAACACTTTTACCTGCTACTAAATGTCTCAAAACACTTGCCATGAACGTCACCAGACATTGTCATATTCAATGACTATGAATAAATAAACGAACGAATGAAATGAAACTGAGACTAGGTTTGAAAGGGTCCAGTTGAGTGTGTGAGATATGAAACCATGTCATAGAGAGGGAAAAAACTGAGTGAAAGATGTTTTCCAGACAGTAGGGCATGAACTGGAGATCTTGTGTAAAATGAAGGTCAGATACCATTACTGCTTGGGAGGATGACAAGGTGAAAAAAACTTCACAAAGAGACAGATAGAAAGGAGGATATCTTAAAGGTAAGAGAGATCATATTGGCCTTATTATTCTGACAGAACTCTGGAGTGTGTAAAAGCTTTCTAGCAGTACAAAAAGACTAGTGTGCGTGTGCAGAAAGCAGCCCGTCTCCTGTGAGATGCTATTTCAATCACAGAGAGAGCTAAAACTAGCACAAGTCATAATGATAAAGAGATTGTAAAAGAGAGACACGTGCTGCTGACACACAAACAAACTAATTAACAAACGTGAAAGAAAAAATAACTAATGATTGATTGACATATTGAATTATAAAATGAATGAGGAAATGAATTAATGAATAAATTAATGCACATAAATATTTATGAACATATTAAAGAATGAATGAAATAATGAATGGGGCAAATAATAAAATGAATACACTCATGAATGTAAGAAAGAGTGAAATATATAAATGACTGAATGAATCAAAGAACGAACAGGCACTCAAAAGAACGAGCAAATGAGTTCACAGATCAATCAATCAATGAATTAGTAATTGACTGAAAGAACAAAATGAATGAACTCGTTTCAGGTGTTCAGAATCGGTTTTCTTTTGGGAGTCAATAACTCCATTTGTCGTCCACTTTGATTTTTGAAAAATTGCTGAATTTTTTCCATTCACAAACAGCTATATAACACTACATGAAAGGTAATATTTGTATACTATAATAGGTGCTCTTTAAACAAAACAATACTAATATTTTAACTAATGTGGCTTGATTCATGCATCCTTCAAAAAGACACTGTGTCTTGAAGGCCTCTCCAGGTTTCTGGCTAACCATCAGATGACCATGTGGAGGATCGGTGATGATCTGGGGGTGCTTCAGCAAGGCTGGAATCGTCCAGATTCATCTTTGTGAAGGACGCATGAATCAAGCCATGTAGAAGGTTATTCTGGAAGAAAACTTGCTTCCTTGTGCTCTGACAATGCTGCATTCCACAATAATAAAAATAGATGCCTCACATGTCCTCCGCTGACAGCTTCATTGAATTCTACCCGCTCAACACCAGTTTCATGTACAACAGTAAAGAGAAGACTCTGGTGAAGGCATTATGGGAAGAATTACAAAGAAAAAGCCACTTTTGAAACAGAAAAACAAAAGAGGAGGTTAGAGTGGACAAAGAAACACAGACATTGGATGACAGATAATTGGAAAAGAGTGTTATGGAGCTTAACCCCATTGAGCTTCTAGACCGTAAGGTGCGTGAGAAGTGCCCGACAAGACAGTCACATCTATGGCAAGTGTAACAGGAAGTGTGGGGTGAAAGGTCACCCGAGTATCTGGACAAACTGACAGCTAGAATGCCAAAGATCTGCAAAGCTGTCTTTGCCTCACGTGGAGGATTTTTTGATGAGAACTTTTTGACATAGTTTAAGGATGGGTTAAGTTTTTTAGGAGGAGTATTTAAAAGTTCAGAGACTGCAATATTTGAATCATCCAAAATGTCCGACTTCTTGTTGGGCAGAGCTAATAACTTTAATTATAAAAGTTGTTCGGCTTGATGAGAACTATAAATGTACCAATTTTGGTGACTGTAGGTGAAAATGGGGGTGCAACAAAGGCCGTCTTACATGGCCACTTTTTTCAAGGGGGCACTACAAACTAATGAATGGAGGAACTAATGAAAAAAGGATAAAACATTTAATGAAATGAATGAATAAACAAATAAAAGAATGAAACCAATTAATCATAATTAAAAATAATTTCAAGAAACAACCCAACACATTTTTTGTGATTAAGTGATACTCTTTTAGAAGTATTGAGTGTGAAAAGCAATCTATAGGTTTTATAAAAACAAACAGCAGACCTACACCATGTAATGGATGATTATAGCAGCTCTTGTAAGAGCGTGAAGGTGACCACTGCACAATTTACTCAGTGTAACAGCTATCAAATGCCCTAAATCATGACCAATACCCAATATTACTGCAGTACTTCTGAAATATTAACAGAGAGAAATATTCTGGTTTTAAGACTTGCTCCTTCATACAAAATCAAAAGATTTAAACACCTATGAAACGGCTGCTGCACTCAGTCTTGTCCTAACAATTATTAAGGCCTATGAGTTTTATGGCTTACAAGACAAGGATGTGAAATTCAATACAGTTAATAAAAGAACTTTGACATTTTAATTTATATCTTAATACTGAATGTTACTTTAGCCTTAAACACCATTACTGTGAAGTAAACTAGACTGATGCTACCAAATGCTTCTGCAATATTACACTTCAACAGTTACGCCAATAAAGCTTCAATGAACCAAACATTTGTTTCAATTAAATGGATGCATGGATAGACAAATAGATAAGGGCGGACAGCTGAAAAGGACAGACAGCTGACCAATAGATAATTACAGTATAACAATAGATAGAATGAACAAACAAGCGATTGATAGAACAAATGATGACTACACTGATGACAACAAAATGTTTCGGAAATACGGCTACGCTAATAAAGCTTCACGATGGATGGATGGATGGATGGATGGATGGATGGATGGATGGATGGATGGATGGATGGATGGATGGATGGATGGATGGATGGATGGATGGATGGATGGATGGATGGATGGATGGATGGATGGATGGATGGATGGATGGATGGATGGATGGATGGATGGATGGATGGATGAAACAAGCAAACAAACAACTGAACAAAGAAATAGACAGAATTATATAGTTACGCAGGCTGAAAGACCAAACGACAGAACAACTGACACATGCTCAACATATATTCACAACACCAAATGGTTTAAACTGTTGGCATCCATGTTTATTCTTCTCAGTCACAAGACAATAAAACACTGCTATGGTGATCACTACAGCTGCAATCCGATTCACAGGGTCCCTACACAGTGTCCATGGCTCCCTCAGAGTGTTGCTAGCATGGTGACGCAGATGGCTGGTGTTCGAAGCGTCTCTAAGGAATTTTGATGGGGTTATATTAAGACCTGCAACTTTTAGTTTTCGTTCAACGTTCAAACGGCCTTGAATCTAAAAACAACTACATCATAATCAGCTCTTAAATTCCTAAATAAAAGAATATTTCATGTTTATTTCAACTTATGTTGTGTGTGCTTTCTCTGGTGCACGCAAGTGTCTGCAGTGCATCAGGCATGCTGTTATTTACAGGAAAGCACAGAGCGGGATAAATTGTGCAACTTAATAATTTTTAACCAAGGGCAAACCCTGAGAAAAAAACATCTCCACAGAAAGTCAAGAAAATGATGAGGAGCTTGTTATTAAAACAGGTGTGACATCGGGTGTGGGTTTAATCTGCTTTAAAAAGAAATCTGCTTTAATCTTTTGCAAAAGAACTTTATGCATTTTTTCTGACATCATTTTTTTTATTTTAATTTATTTATTTGTTTTGCAATAAGTGTTAATAGTTAGTTCATATTTATTTTCTGCTATAAGAGTTTACATAATTTCTTATATTTTCTGCAAGAAGGGTTTTGTTTCATGAGTGTTTTTTGTACTTATGTATAATTGCTTTGGAATGATCATGAGTTTCTTGCGGAAAGTTTAGGCTATAAAAATAGTCTAATAATAATAATGGTCAACAATATATCAGACTGAAATGTGGCATAATGTGAAATTAAGATAAAAATGTATTGATTGAAAAAAATACATGAATATATTGTGATGAATGTCATTATCATGATGTGAGATTTTGGTTTTATCGCCCACCCCTAGTTATGTCATATAATTTGCTCTTTATTTTTATGACTATTTACATTTTTTAAGACTATTTTCATAGCACGAATGCTCCACTCAGCTTACATTTAATATATAACTTACCATCTATAAATGTAAGTAATGTTAACAAATGATACATCTTTTCAAAGGTCTAAGGGTTCAACATTGATATCCGATCTCTGTTTCACGATAGCAATGCTCCAGAAACAGCAATTGAGTTATTTGTGCAGGAGTACAAATGAAAAACATGCAATATCAAAACAGGAATTCATACCTTTGTTATGAAAACGCGATCGCCAGATGAATCCAGTTCGCCACAAACACTTACTCACCAGTTCTCTGATACGCCGTAGCTCGGTCCCCGGCCACTCCTCCAACGGACGACAGCCGCACCTCCCCGGGCGGATCGGAGGCAGTCCTCCAGCCCCTCGCGGGGAGACGGCTGCTCCGTTGGGGTGGGCGGTAGTGGCGAGAACTCTACTACGGCGTATCCCTACTCCTTCCTGGGTTTCGGCAGCAGTGTAAAGGGATTTGGACAGGCAAGGAGGCGAGAACCGGCTTGACGATATAAATAATATTTTACTGCTAAACTTAAACAAAAGACACAAACACGCACATGACGGACATGTCCGTAA
Source organism: Xyrauchen texanus (assembly GCF_025860055.1). NCBI lineage: Eukaryota > Metazoa > Chordata > Actinopteri > Cypriniformes > Catostomidae > Xyrauchen > Xyrauchen texanus. Next base: position 11,677,425 of record NC_068285.1, on the reverse strand, counting down.
ACAATCTCTCTCTCCCGCACCACCGTCCGCAATCAGCCTTTATCCCTCTTCGAGGCTCAATTAGCCCGATAAGGGACCGGGTGTGTATAATCACGACCTGGCCCCTCCCTCCGCCCAGTCACAGTCATTTTCATGGTTTGAGCTAAAAAACGGGGTGCGTATCATCAGGTTAATGTGATTCTGAAGTGAGAAGCTTCTTGCCTCGTTGCGAGATGGTAATAAATGAAGGCTGCTTTGCCAGTGTGCGGGATACAAGTTTCGGGAGAGTTTAAACCTTTGTGGCAGCGAAGCGCTTTTATCATTGGAATGCCTTCAAGCTGTACAATTGTGGCATCAACTAAAGGGGTTGCTGACACAACGTCTTGCTATTTTCACCAGACACGGTGTGTGACAATGTTTGAATTTGAAGGACATTAGGACATTTTAACAGTCAAAAACCGGTACTTACCGGCAAACGGAAAACCTGACAGACAGAATGAAACCTAAACATATTAAGAAATAGAAAGTTAAAAAGGCAACATTAAAACACATCTTTTGGACTATATTTGCAAAGTGTATCCAACATTTTCAATAATAAAATCCATGCTATGAGGCCATTTTTTAATAAATGTTTTTATAAGATCTATATGCGAAAATATGACCTACAAGTGACAATCTTTAATTCGCCTGAGTTTCATCAAACACACTGTTGTTTTCATTGTAGTCCACAAATTCATACAAAATCAGTTTTACAGTCATTTCTCTCACAGCATGAGCAACACAGCTCCAACACAGTATGAAATGACATCAATTATAATCTGTATTCAGGCAACTGTCAAAAGACTTTTCTGTGAGCGCTGAGAGCTGATTTGATAACGTAGTAATCTAATAACAAGTAGAACAAACTGCAGACCCTTATTCTACACTTTTGTAGCATTTTATTTTAGTGCTGATGTTGAAATGTTAGTTGAGGTTTCTTGCACCAAAAAACAATTGTACTTTTTCCAACCTCTCTCCAATCCATAGAATTAAACGAGCCGTTTTCTATACTGCACCTTTAAGACTTGTAATGTTAATGATCTTTTTGTGATTAGCTAACCTCTGTAAGACCAATTTGAAGGCTGATTCTTAAGGCCTTTCTGTTTATACACTTATTTTTAATTATACACTTCACCTTGAAAGAAAGAACATTAAAATGCTTCAGGTAAAGGAGTGGCATTCTTCAGAGGAAACAGGAATCGGAGCTCTCTGGGAAGGAAATACATTGCAAACTAACACTGCCACTGATTTTTACACTTATTTCTCATTTCCAAGCAGTTCAGTTTAAGGTGATTTCTTTTCACCGTGTCTCTACGAGAGGGTAGAGAGGGGCAGCTAGGGTGTAAAGGGGCAGAACTGTGGGGCAGTAACATCCAGTGAAGGGGCAAGTGATGTGATTACTCAGCAGAGTGAGAAAGAGAGAGCACAGTACTGTATCAGTGTGTGTCTGGCGGCTCATCTGTGTGATGATGTATAGCCGTTATTCTGCAGCTCTTACTACTGTGCAAGCACTTTCCAGAGCCAAACACACACAAGCAGCGCACACACACACACACACACACACACACACACACACACACTTAGAGAATGAACTACCCTGCAACACTCTATCAATAAGGCAGAAAGTAATAATAATATGTTTGGTGTGTGTGTGTGTGTGTGTGTGTGTGTGTGTGTGTGTGTGTGTGTGTGTGTGTGTGTGTGTGTGTGTGTGTGTGTGTGTGTACACATGTTTATACTACATTGTGGGGGACCAAATGTCACCATAAGGATAGTAAAACCTGAGATCACCTACAATGTGTGGCTCAGCCAGCGGTCCCAACAAGGGAAATGGCTTATTAAACATACTAAACAATGTTTTTTTGAAAATGTAAAAACACATAAAGGTTTCTGTGAGGGTTAGGTTTATGGGTAGGGTTAGGGGATAAAAGCCATAAAATGCATGCAAGTCTATGGAGAGTCACTACAATTATATAAAAACAAGTTAGTGTGTGTTCCTAAATAACAATTAATCATATTTACTTTGTACTATGTTCCTTGTCTTATTGTGCATGATTTATCAGTTATCTAGAGAAAAAAATATATATTATTCAGATAATTGTTTTTGTTTACATTTTCCATAAACTTTCATCAAAATGCATTAAATTAAATGACTTCTCTATTCAGTTGATGTAACATGAGGGTGGAGAAAACTAATATATCAACCAACAACATGCAGACCACTTTACACGATCCAATCAAATCACAACGGATTAAATTAAAAGTCCCACTCAACATATTTTCATCAAAAGTATTATGTACATTATATTTTATTTGTGCTAAGCAAAAAACACATTTTATCTTATCCGCAACCTGATCTGTACACTTGCTAGTTCAGCGGTTTTCACTGGATACACACACACACACACACACACACACACACACACACACACACACACACACACACACACACAGAGATCAGGTACAACATTAAAACCACCTGCCCAATATTGTGTAGGTCCACCTCGTGCCACCAAAACAGCACCAACCCGCATCCCAGAATAGTACTGTGAGAATTTATACTTCTCACCACAATTGTACAGAGTGGTTACGCAAACCAGCCCGTCTGGCACCAACAATCATGCCACGGTCCAAATCACTGAGATCACATTTTATCCCCATTCTGATGGTTGATGTGAACATTAACTGAAGCTCCTGACCCGTATCTGCATGATTTTATGCACTGCACGACTGTCACATGATTGGCTGATTAGATAACCACATGGATGATTGTTGGTGCCAGACGGGCTGGTTTGAGTAACCACTCTGTACAATTGTGGTGAGAAGAATATAATCTCAGAATACTATTCTGGGATGCGGGTTGGTGTTGTTTTGGTGGCACGAGGGGGACCTACACAATATTAGGTAGGTGGTTTTAATGTTGTGACTGAAAGAAAGGAGGGAAGGAAGGTAGAAGTGTATATCTGCAGTATGTTTATCTGTATGTCCCTTCAGGTAGATACAGTTGTAATGGTATTTAAGACTTCATAACTTTGAATGATCATTTCATTTAAAAAGAAGAAAAAAAAACTCCCGTCAGCCACTGATGGGAAAAATAGCATTAAATTCCCGTTATATACACACAGTATAATAGTAAACAAACTTGTCACTCGGCTTTAGGGTAAATAACACTCTGTGCTATAAAGTCAGCTGTGTGTATGTGTGCAGAGACAGACTAAGACTAGGACAACCAACCGGCTGAATTGAACAGCTTCTGTCCTGCAGGATAGTTCATGAATGCATTGCGCTGTAATGTACACATACACAGGGGTCAGATTTGATGCCCAGTTTTATAATAGCAGGGATAAAGTCATTAATCTGGTGAACGGAGCTCATATCAGCTATAAAAAACAAGCTCTGGTCAATCGATTTTTCCCTCCAGCACCATCGGAGAAATTATTAAAATGCTCCTTCACTGTCTTGCCGAAGGAACGTTAATTTCTGATGACAAACCGACTTGTGTTCTGTAACGGTCTGCTAATCATCTCTAAAGCAGGATAAAGTATCGGGAAAATAAAGAAATGGGAAAATATCCAGATGGAAGCGAGAACGAAACGGGGGAGCAAAAAAATAAAGGAGAGAAAAATATCAGGTGTTTTTAGGTCTTTCGGTTCCATTAATGGTTTACGAACATGCATTCCTCCACCGATGCAGACACAATACTGGGCTTAACTACTCTGACATTGCTCCCTGCGCTACCATTCACCATAAAACGCAGTACGACCAGTGTAGTGTGATTCCCGAGTAAATGACTTAGATGAGCCGGTTCATTTGAATCTACGATACATTTGATTACAAAGAGCAAGCTTGACTTATAATACAGCGGACAGCAACAATTGTGAAGTGCTCCATTTCCACACTCCACTAAGTGTCTGCATTTTGTCTTGGGTAAGGAAAAGGATAAAACAGCAAGTTTTTGTACGCACATACACACACCTAGCCTAATCCTTCTCTCTCACTAATCTTCCTTCTCCAACAGTCGCTATCCGTCTTTTTTATTGAGTGTTGGCAATTCAACAGAGCGCAGTGTGATTCTCTATTCCACCTCCTATCACTCCTCAACCTTTCCCTGGCCAAAGAGAGTGAAGGAAACCAAGAAAGAAAGAAAGATGAAGAGTGAAAACAGCTGAGCACGAGGAATTCTCTTCACAGGCAAGTCGTTTGGAGGTTTGGAGATAGTGAGGGCACGGACACGCTCTCTCTTTATCGATGTGTGCGTGGTGCTGATAGGGTTATGAGAGGGGAAATGAATGAAGACACTTGCTGTTGGGGAGTCGCAGTCACTAACACTGTCAGTCAGTGAGCAGAACTGATTACCTTCAACTCCTCGAGATTCCAACATTCAGAGATGTATCAAGTTTATGGGATATATCCTGCAGTGTCTGTGTGCCTTGTCACTCAACTTTCCCCTCTCTCTAGCCTCTCATTAATTCTCTACTTTCACTGCTCATCTCTTTCTCGTTTTGAATCGTACTTTACCAAATGCTGATTTTTTTGGATTTACATTTATATTCTTTCACTCCATTCACCACAGATTCTTTGTATCTCTCTTTCTTTCTCCTGAAAATGGTGTTGAATTAGCCATTGACGAGGAGAGAGAAATGAAGGTAGATGGATCGAAAGCCACTCTCTCAGATGTGCTGTTCTCAAATTTCTAATTTTGTTTTAAAAAAAAATGGTGTCTGCAAAGGTTTGGTATTTTGCACATGTGAGTGTGACTTTATTTTTACCGTGCAGATCTTTTACTGTTACTTTTACATTTAACATGTCAAATCATATGTAGGAATCCAAAGTTTTTCCAACAACAACTTCCAATTGGGAAACTATTCCAAATAAATGATGCATTTAATTTACATAATTTTGTGATTCGGAAATATATGTGTATGTATATATATATATATATATATATATATATGTATATATATATATATATATATATATATATATATATATATATATATACATACACACACACACACACACACACACACACACACACACACACACACACACACACACACACATATATATACACACATATACACACCCACACAACAGTTAGTTCCGGTCCTCGAATCTGAATGGACGAGAGACGTTCCATGAGCACTGATGGTGTGACATCATCAGCACTCGGACGCTTCACTGTGTGTGTATCACTCCGCTTGTGTTCATGCTGTTCTAAACTAAAGTGTAAGACAGTGCAGATATGCTAGGAGTTACTGTCTTTATTTGTGAAATTACATATGTTAGCCAGCAGGTGGAGGCAAAAGATAATTTTTGTGTGTAATATGAGCCAGTTGGTGACGTAAAGTGAATCCGTTAGTCATTGTTTACATAGAACAGAGCTCCGTGAGCGCTCGTATTACTAATACATTACCAAAGCTAGGAAATAGCTTTAAAAAGACAAATTCAGGATTTTGGCTCATCACAGCTGAGACACACAACAGACTGATTTATTACAAAACTCAAGTGCTTACCTTTTATCGGAGTTTCCATATTGGATACATACTGTTTAAAATGGTGGAGGACATCACTGTTTCTATAGTGAATGACTCTTGTGCACCTGCTACAGTGAAAAAGAGAGGAATTTCACTGAAAAAGCTGACAGCATCTCTGATTGGGTGTGGCAACAGGTGATTGCACATGCTCCCCCTCTCTCTCTCACACACACACACGCACACACACACACGCACACACACACGCACACACACACACACACACACACACGCACACACACACGCACACACACACGCACACACACACGCACACACACACACACACACGCACACACACACCCTTGTTCATCCAATAACTTGTTAGAAAAAGCACAAGCCGTGATACTATTTCTGAAGTGAACTTTTTGAATTACTAACGGAGGTTTGGACGCTTCATTTGTTTTGAACCAGCAACGGCAGATTCTGATCCGTCACGTAAGAATGTCGTTCCATGGATTTTTGCGTTTTTATGACCGTACTCAGTTTTTCCAAATTTTTTTAAATGTACTTGTTCGTTGAACTGTTGTATATAAGCAACTCGGCCTGTGGCTGAATCACAGCAGTGCTGATGTAGGGCCATATAGCACTCTTGCTCATGTGATATTGCTTAAATAAATATATATACTGTATATTTATTGAAGCAATATCTAAACAATTCCAAAGTAAATTACAATAAAAATAAGTTACAAATTGTGTAAATCTATGTACGAATTATTATTTAATTAAAATAAAATTCCAAAGTAAAAAATAGTTTTACTATGCTTTTTATTTGTAATTAAATAAACAAATTAGTGTTGCAAATTGGTTAAATCTATTTTCAAATCACGAATAAATGTTTTTTTACAAAGTAAAAAAAAAAATTATTATATTGAAACAATTTCAATGTTACAAGTTTACTTTATCAAATCAATTATTAAACCATAACTTTATATCATTATATCCAATTTGTTATTACAAAGTTATTCACAATCTTCATCAATATGTGAGGAAGTCCCAGGACCCACCAGTAATTGACTGCAGTCACGTACCTGCAGAGAGACAATGTCCATCTTAAATCTGTGCGTGTTAATCAGCTCTTTCATTCCCTGATGACTGCATGTGTCCGATTGGATTGTGCTTTGGCATTTTGTCCATGTTGGTTGTAATGTAACAGGATTACCAATCTGTCTCTAAAGCAACAAAACAAGCTCAGATGCACTGAGACTTTAACTCCTGTCAGTGCAAATATATTCATGAATGTGATCTCTGAAATAATAACACTGGACCATTCAAAAAAGAATCCTGAGATTGTCAGTAAGAAAGAATAAAGCTGAGGTCATGTGAACTGAAATTACGCCAACGGTTCAGAATTTTGCTTCGATTCATGGGATTCAGCACCATGAACGTAGACATCCATACATAAAACTTCAGTACCATAGACAGAGATCATATCTCATTCTCCAAAGAGCCAAAGACACACTATCCACAAATCATGTGGCCTCTCCAAAAATAGACCAGCATTTTTGAAGTTCCTTTCTGTCCCTTCTAAAAAATGAAAGATTCAGCTCAGTGGTGTACAATAGAACACAAGTACAGGGTTACAACTCTTTTCAAGGCACGATTTTCTCCACAACATTTCCAAGAGATTTTATGTGCCCAACAAGTGTAATACTTAAGCAAAAACACATGCGTCCATTTAAATGGAGCTGTTATTTTGGCGTTTCTGTGTGTTTTTGACAGTAGATGCTCACCTCCAGATAGGCAATTTGCTCCATATCCATATGTAATTATTAATACCGGTAAGTGATTTAATTAAACACATATATAGTCTGTATGTGCTGCACACTTCAGAGTACTCTGTCTCTGTCATCTCACACACACAAACGAGTGCACGTGATGATCGTGATGGTGTTTTCATCGTATGAGCGGACGACTCTCTATGATATTCTGTTTTATTGCTAATGTAATTTTTATGACGAGATACTGTGTTTTCTGCATACTACATGTGGTAACCGCGGTACAAGCTGACTCTGATTGTTGAATTATTGTTGAAATATGACTTCACACTCTGAGGTATTAAGGTCGAATCACCTTGCTACCAACGCGGTGTGAATGAAGTTTAAAAAAAATCAGTGGGCTGACTATCTTTGATGTCCAAAATTCGTAACTCACAGGGACGTAAACTCATGAGTATCGAAAAAGTTGAAAGAAAAAAAAAATCACTGATTCACGAACATGTTTTCTGGGGTTATTTTATTAAAGAATATGCTAAAACCACTACTTAAGCTATTTGAATGATTCAAGTATAGAAAATGATATGCACAATTGTGCAGAATTAGCTGCAAAAATAAAGGGTAATTTGGTGGGGCTTGCTTATGTTTAAAAAATGTGTTCAGTTTCATTAATTGATTTGTTTAGTGACCACTTCTGGAGATACCACTAGGTAACGACAAATGAGCATCTTATGTGCAATCAGAATCATTTTGAATGATTTGCGACCAAAATCTACCAAGAGACTTTACACATTTACGCTGACCCTCAATGTGTAGAAACAAAGCTGTCACTTTTACGCTCTTCCGCCCTTTTCGATCCATGATGAACCAGCTAGACTCACATGCAGAAGCTAAAGTGAACTAACAATATGCCCCTCTCAATCAGTCCATCGGTACATGTACCAGGTCATTCACTTTGTTTATGAATGAGAAGTTTCATGAGTGCCGCTTCTCACTGTGCATGCGCTGCTCTATCCAAGCACGCGATTGACCGTAGCTGTAACCAATCAAGCAATCTGTCTTGGTGGGACCGTGACTGCCAAGCACACGATTGACCGTAGCTGTAACCAATCAAGTGATCTGCCTTGGTGGGACCGTGACTGCAAAGCACGCGATTGACCGTAGCTGTAACCAATCAAGCGATCTGCCTTGGTGGGACCGTGACTGCAACGCACGCAATTGACCGTAACTGTAACCAATCAAGCGATCTGCCTTGGTGGGACCGTGACTGCCAAGCACGTGATTGACCGTAGCTGTAACCAATCAAGGGATCCGCCTTGGTGGGACCGTGACTGCCAAGCACACAATTGACCGTAGCTGTGACCAATCAAGCGATCTGCCTTGGTGGGACCGTGACTGCCAAGCACGCGATTGACCGTAGCTGTAACCAATCAAGCGATCTGCCTTGGTGGGACCGTGACTGCAAAGCACGCAATTGACCGTAACTGTAACCAATCAAGGGATCCGCCTTGGTGGGACCGTGACTGCCAAGCACACAATTGGCCGTAGCTGTGACCAATCAAGCGATCTGCCTTGGTGGGACCGTGACTGCCAAGCACGTGATTGACCGTAGCTGTAACCAATCAAGCGATTTGGCTTGGTGGGACCGTGACTGCCAAGCACACGACTGACTGTAGCTGTAACCAATCAAGCGATCTGGCTTGGTGGGACCGTGACTGCAAAGCACGCAATTGACCGTAACTGTAACCAATCAAGCGATCTGGCTTGGTGGGACCGTGACTGCCAAGCACACAATTGACCGTAACTGTAACCAATCAAGCGATCTGCCTTGGTGGGACCGTGACTGCCAAGCACGTGATTGACCGTAGCTGTAACCAATCAAGCGATTTGGCTTGGTGGGACCGTGACTGCCAAGCACACGACTGACTGTAGCTGTAACCAATCAAGCGATCTGGCTTGGTGGGACCGTGACTGCAAAGCACGCGATTGACCGTAACTGTAACCAATCAAGCGATTTGGCTTGGTGGGACCGTGACTGCCAAGCACACGATTGACCGTAGCTGTAACCAATCAAGCGATTTGGCTTGGTGGGACCGTGACTGCCATGCACAGAATTGGCTGCTGCTGTAATCAACCATAAGGGTGTAAGCACCCTTAAACGTTGATGTTGTTTCACAATGCGTAGCCACTGGGAGTGACAAAACTATACGAATTTGTGTACTTGACTCCTATTCAGAGACCCGATCGTTACCATGTTTTTGTACATATAACGAAAACTGTGCTAGCAACACAGTCAACCCTTTTCATTACTCTAAAATATTTTCCAGGACAAATAATTATTTTCTAGGGCATTTAGACATGTTTCTAATTTTCCATGACTGGAAAACTCCATTGCAAAATTCCAGGTTTTCCAGGACGAATGGTTACCCTGAAAAATCTCAAGATGTGCTTTTCAAACCTCTCAAAACGTCTTCTTAAAAAGGGCATGGCATGCATTCTGGCACACTTCTAGCTCATACAGTCACAAGAAAGTATCCTGTGTGAATGACCCTTAATTCTTTAACATATTCAGAGGTCTTAAGGGAAACAGCAGCAGCTTTCTACAAAGAGCTGAGAAAAAAATAATTATTCAGTACTTCACAATAAGATGAGCTTGATCAACAAGAGCATTAATGCAGTTATATAAAAGAGGACACAATCTATCCTCAGTGCCCCTGACGATACCGCCAGGCCTATGGCCTACTGATGAGCACTATGCGCTCAATCCAGACAACTCAAAATCAGATCTGGCTCAAGGCAAGATTTTCAGAGCAGCACTGCCTCTGCTTAAGGTATCATGGTCTCAAGAATATGCATCAGAAATCTGGAGGACAGAGGCAAATATAGTGGGACACCCGGATAGCCCTGCATTTCTAGATATTTCTAAAGCGCCATATGGTACCGTAAAAGGTTGTTGAGGGACTGGAAGTGTTATTGTAGATTATTGTACAGTAGACTGTTGTAAGGTTAGTAAACAGTGTAAATTATTGTGTTGGCCAGTTCAGTTACTAATTGCCGTTCACACTGACAGCGATTTTCAGTAGCAAAGCAATTGGAAACCATTCGCTTTCAATTAAGGTAGGCATTTTGAGGCAAATTTAATTTGTCCTGCCAATAAATAGTTACAATTCCATTTGTCTTGTATATCCTCAGGGAAATAAAGTTCTAAAAAAAGAGAAGAGAAGCTCGAGACGTGTTTTAAATGGAATGCATATGGAAGTATTTCAATGGAAAATGTCTTTGCACAGTAAATTGCAACTAATGAAAAATAATGCAATGTGCTTGAATTTTTTTGGGGATGCAATTTCACACGGTGGTATATTTAAGCTGTGAATATCTTAATTGAAAAATTTTGCACAAAATTGAAACAAACAAAAAAATCCTTAATAATATATATATATATATATATATATAGTGTATGTACACACTACCGGTCAAAACTTTTGAAACACTTGACTGAAATGTTTCTCTTTTGATCTGATGATTTGAAGGCGTATGCTTAAATCTTTGAAATTAGTTGTCGACAAAAATCTAATTGTGCCACCTTATTAATTTATTTCATTATAAAACAAAAATTTTATAGAAAAAAAGTTTTTGAAATAGTTGACTTGGCCCAAATAATAAAGAAAAGAAGCCAATAAGTGCCAGAAATAGATGGGAACTCCTTCAATACTGTTTAAAAAGCATCCCAGGGTGAAACCTCAAGAAGTTGGTTGAGAAAATGTTACGAGTTCATGTCTGCAAATTCTATGCAAAGGGTGACTACTTTGAAGATGCTAAAATATAACACAGTTTTTCTGTGAAATTTTTACCGATTGACAGCCCTAGTTTTAGAATATATAACGAATTTAAAATTAACCAAGATTAATAAATGCTGTTAAAGTATTGTTCAGTTCATGTTAACTGATGCTTTTAAATAAAGTTAACAAAAGAAAATGTCTGTAAAGTGTTAGCGGCAAATACGGTACAATGGGGCCAGCCCATAAACAAGACTAAGTTTGATCACATCAGGGATTTACCAGCATTACAGGGTTTATCGGAGTTTTGTCATTTTAAATTTGAATATAACTTCCACGCATGCAAAGTTAATCAACTATTTTATTACACTAAAATCATGTTAGTGCATATAATGCCTACGTCTTGTGGCCATACAATACAATGTGTCATTTAATGATTATGGCTGGCCCAATTTACCAGTCTTTTATTGAACCTGGAACATTTCTTAAATCTGGCAAAGCTCCTGTGCAACAATCAAAGACGTCAACCTAGCGCATTTTCATAAACAGCACAAAAAAGCTACAGTAGGAAGCAGTATAAAGCAATTGAGAGTATTACACAGATTTTTGCATAGTTTGATAAGCTGGTTGGAGGGAATTCAGAGGGTATAATGCTGAGTGTGTAGCTTGAGGATAAAATTCCTACCTTGACATGGTTGTATTCGTTCTTGTTGCTGTCAGTGCTGACTGGTTTATTTTCAGAGCGTTGCTTTAGGACCTGTCGCAGTGGACTGGATACCGGCAGACCTGTTACACTGATACCATCTGAAACACACAACAATATACAATATCAACAGATATGGACACACATGAATATAGCAGCTAAAGGCCAGAGAGAGCAAGAGGGAGAAATGGCAAAAAGGAAATAGAGACCACTATCTCTCGTGACTTATTTGCGGAAAGCATTATACACCTATAACTCCTCATATTCCAAGCAGGCATATTATGTAGAGATGAGTGGATGAGAATATCACTTAAACCCTCTCCTTTCTATCTCTCTCTCTCTCTCTCCATCTGCTTTTCCATCTCTCAGCTCATCCGTTTATCTAGCAGTTAATGCTTGAAATAAAAATCCACAACATGACTGTTTGAAAGATGGTAAGGTGGAAAAACGTTGCCATAAATAAGGTGATAGAGTCGGTGTGCTGCGACGGTCAGGTGGAGTTCTTTTATCTTTAAAGCACATATGGACAAAGGCATAAACTCACAAACACACACACAAATTCATTCAAGTAGGAATTATTTTGGCTATTTTTAGTAAGACATAAACATGATGAATGATATTTTCGTCAAAACAGACTTAAACCGCCCTGGCTTTTGGAGCAATCTGCAAGCGGGCAAAAACAGAAAAAAGCAAAACTCAGAAATGCAAATCCTCTGATGCACCACATTTATACTGAGGAAATCTACACATACTGAAACATTTGGTTGGGTGACACAGTATATATTTGCTGGATATTTACAATATATTTACACTTACATTTATGCATTTGGCATAAACTTATTAAAAGTGATTTTTAGTAAGCATATATGATGCATTGTTTGATAAGTAAACCAGCCTGTCTGGGACCAACAATCATGCCACAGTCCAAATAACAGAGATAGATTTTTCTCCATTCTGATGGTTGATGTGAACATTAACTGAAGCTCCTGACCCGTATATGCATGATTTTATGCACTGCACTGCTGCCACGTGATTGGCTGATTAGATAATCACATGGATGATTGTTGGTGCCAGACGGGCTGGTTTGCCCATTAAATTAAAAAAGTAGTACGTCATTAAACTAGTTTTGCAATCCTTTCTTGATTCACAACATGTTAAGATAAATTTTGTAGTAGTGTCTATCTGATTTAAACGTCAGTGGCAAAAATGGTGTTGATACGTTTGATTAATTTCAGCAAATCAGTTCAAACTGTCCGTTTCAGTGAGTGGATTAAAAAAATGGATTCAATTTGCATTATACATACACTGCTGTTTCTATCACTATGTTGTTGTTATATTGGAGCATAGGAATAAAATGACTCAAATTCATTCCTCCTTGCTTTTATATAGTGACATACTGTTGAAATCATGCCTTGCTTTTGTTTGTTTTTTACTAGGTATTTATTATTACTATTATTCTGTTTGGTCTACATGATGTTTCTTTAGTACGGAAGCCCTGAACCGCACGGTGAAAGAAATAAAAATAAGAGAAAAATAATTTTTTGGGGAAAAGATACAAATACATGAAAACTTGGGCTCAGGAAGGAACTGAGACAAAGAAAAATTTTTTGTTGTTGTTTTGTTTTTTTTCTCCATATTGCGGTTCAGGGCTTCTGTACTTTAGACTTAAAACTCACTTTAATAAAGGGAAAGTTCACCCTAAAATGAAAATTATCTCATTTACTCATCCTCAAGAGAGCCTAGATGTGTATGACTGACTTTCTTCTGCAGAACACAGATTAACATTTTTAGGAGAATATTTCAGCTCTGTAGGTCCATACAATGCAAGTATTTAATTAACAGACCATAGAAAGTTCATAAAGCACATAACGGCATAATAAATGTTATCCATACAACTCCAGTGGTTAAATCCATATCTTCTGGAGCGATATGATAGGTGTGGGTGAGAAACAGATCAATATTTAAGTCTATTTTACTATAAATCTCCACCTTTGACCAGCCCCAACTCGTATGTGGAAGCGAAAGTGAAAGTGGAGATTTACAATAAACACAGGACTTAAATATTGATCTATTTCTCACCCATGCCTAATTGATCCCTTCAGAATAGATAGATTAAACCACTGGAGTGGATTGCTTTTATGCTGCATATTTTTTGGAGCTTCAAATTTCTTGCAGCACTTGCATTAAATGGGCCAACAGAGCTGAAATATTAATTTGAAAATCCTCAATTGTGTTCTGCAGAAGAAAGTAATTCATACACATCTGGGATGGCATGGTGGTGAATAAGTGATGAAAGAATTTTCATTTTTGGGTGAACTATCCCTTTAAGCTGTTTCAGAGAAAATACTGTACCATAAATACGCTGTAAAAAGGCTGAACAATATCAAAATAGATTTTTACTTATATTGCCCAGCCATAAAAACAAGCAAAAAAATTAAAAATAAATAATAATTGTCTTAAACATTTGTTGAGCTCACATGAGTAGTGCCATCATTGTAAAATAAATGTACATTTAAAAGGATTAAAAATAATAAATAATAGCTTAGTGTCTGGCGAAGCAGGGAGACTGTACTTTGAGAGAACGCACAGGCACAAAGACATTGTGCCCTAATTGGTGTTTCTATAGTGCTGACATTTCTGGATTCGACCTGCTTTGCCTCTGTCTGAAGCAGAATAATGAGGGCAAATTGCAGCGTTTGCCACTCACAGATTTCTTGCCGTATCGTAGGCACGCGTTCCATTGCACTCAGATGCATCCTAAAATCTAGGAGGAGAAAAGTGCATACACCTTTATTTTTGCACAGTAAATCATATTCTCTTTCAAATTCTGCACAAGAGATGCTCAGTAAAAAAGAGAACCGTCCAATCACAAAGAGTTTGTACTGTGATTTCATGACCTTGTTAATAAAATAGCCTACAAAAATACAGATCTGATGCAAGTATTATTTTTGGTTTTAAAAGTTGTAGGTTCTGAAAGGCAAGTTAAATGCGCTCAAACACTGGATGGAGAGAAATGGCCCACATTTACGAGTCCCACGGCCTCTGAAATGGCATCCCTTCCCTTCAAGTGTGTCTGACATATGGCGTAATGTCTCCTGCTAACTTTACAAGACTCCGATGGCCGCTCAGAGCAACGAGGGAGGCATGAGGTAAGAGGAGGGTGGAGCTACTAGAAAGACACAAGCACAGTGGAGGGCGGGGCTTAGAAATGCTTTATTATTTGTTTAATGTGTGTACTTCCAAAGGATAGAAAACATAGTATACCCTATATTTAACACTGTGATTTCAGTCTACATGGGGGTAGTGGATCAGACCTCTTTTATTTTCTGGCTTAAACAAAATCGGAGTTCTTTCCTGTGTGACATCATGAGCACAGGGGATGGGCGGTTGGCTGACATCACGTA
This sequence comes from Xyrauchen texanus, assembly GCF_025860055.1. Lineage (NCBI taxonomy): Eukaryota > Metazoa > Chordata > Actinopteri > Cypriniformes > Catostomidae > Xyrauchen > Xyrauchen texanus. Next base: position 11,662,278 of record NC_068285.1, on the reverse strand, counting down.
TTAAGGTAGAATGTTTCCCTTCATTGAGCTCTAAGCGGGGCGGAGCCGTTTCCACCCCTTTAAACCACCGCCTGGTTTAATGGAGCCCTGCTATCCCCTTATTATGTTGCTCTTGCATTGACATTTTAACATTCAGACACTAATGCCTTTAGTCTGACGGTCTGCCCCCATCTCCCCCCACACTTTGATGGAGAGACAATATATAGAGGTCGTTTGAATGAATGAAGTACTAGCGCTGAGAATGGTGCGTTAAAGTAGTTCTTGAATGCCCTAAAACACAAGAGATGCACACATTGCATCTCCGTGATGACATCACTACCATCAGAGTTAGAGCTATGCTGACAGCAGAGAAAGAGATCTAACTATGCACATCTTTGGACTCAAAACATTGTGTCCAAAACATTTGCAGCAGCAAATGTGCTTCGCTATTTGCTGCTGCAAATGTGCGGCTTGAACTCTCGCTCCTGGCTCAATACGGCTACATACTGCCTCTATAAAGCTTGGGATTATCTGACAGATGCGCCACATCCATTGATCTCCTCATCGCTACCTCTCATTCCCTTCTATCTGGTCAAATCGTATAGATACTCATTACTCTATGCTGCCTGATGCTCATCGTGGGAGAAATTACAGCTCCCTAACAGCTATTCCATTTGAACCATCTCATCAACACTGATCTACATGTCATGACTGTTTACATCCTGTCATTGATCCGTTTATCTGCCGGCCCCTAACAGAAAAGGCCACACTACTCAGTACCATAATAACTGATAAAAACCTAGATATACTGCTGCTTACTGAAAAACGGCAAATTCCCATTGATTATTTCCACATGAACCTGCCAACTCCCCTTGGATACAACTACCTGGCTAAACCTCGACTGATTTCCAGGGGTGGTGGTCTGGCTGCTGTCTATCGCAGCCGCTTACATACTAAATAATTGACTTCCATAAGATTAGCACCTTTGAATTCTGTTTTTTCAAGTTATTGGTCCATTGCCCATTGTGTATCACCCACCAAAATATTTGTCTAATTTCTTCAGTTATCTGAATGAGCTGTAAACTTAGAGGTTACCAATGCTCTTTACTCTGTGTCCCAATCACCCACTCACACTCATACACCAATGGTGGCAGAGCTGCCATGCAAGGTGCTAGCCTGCCATTGGGAGCAACTTGGGGTTCAGTGTCTTGACCAAGGACACTTCGGCATGTGGAGTCGTGTGGGCCAGGAATCGAACCGCCAACCCTGCGATTAGCAGCCAACCCGCTCTACCACCTGAGCCACAGCCGCCCCATGTACATCATGTTGACTTCCCTACACACTCTCGTGGCCACACTCTAGATCTAGTCTGTACTGCAGATTTAAGTAATGTCTCTGTGCTCGGCTTTCAGATTGGACTTCATCATTAATCTACTGAATCATTAATCTATTGAACTAAGTTGTGAAATCCCTCTCCCCAGGTCATGTCTGAAATCCATTATAAACTACCGCAGCTTTAAATCTATTGATCCTGTATCCTTTTCTGCATCGGTACAAACCTCATACCTTACAGACATTACTGAACTTACCTGTCCCGTTGACATCCTCACTAGATACAATACATCCATTTCTAATGCCCTTGATTTAAATGCCCCTCTTAAGAGTAGACTTGTCCCCTCCACTCACTCTTATCCCTGGTTTACACCTCAACTTTGCACTCTGAAAGTTGCAGGACATCGCTTTGAGTGTCTCTTTAAGAAAACAGGTTTAACAGTTCACTCATCTGCCTACAATGACCATATCCAGACATACAAATCTGCATTAAATGCTGCACGCTCTGCATATTATTTCTTTCCTTATCAATAATGCCTCTTCCAGACCCAAAACACTACTTTCCACTGTTAACAAACTCACCAACCCACCTGTGTCATTTATTTCCGATTTTGCTAAGCACTGACTAGCCCACCTTCAATTACAGAGTTAATCAAGAAATCTAATTCTACTTCCTGTCAGTTAGACCCAGCCCCCACTGCTATCTCCCTCCTCATCAACAGACTTCATAGTACTGGTATTGTCCCTCTAGAGCTAAAAATTTCAGCCATCACCTCAGTTTAAAAAAGGTCCGGCCTAGACCCTTCTGACCTTAAAATTACTGTCCTATTTCAAATCTCCCTTTACGGTCCAATTTGATGGAAAATGTATTTGCCTCTCAGCAAAAATCCTATCTGGCCTCACATAATCTCTTTGTGTGTTTTCAATCTGGTTTCCATTCACTCCATAGCACAGAGGCTGCAGTCATTAAGAGTTGTTAATGATCTGCTAATGCCCACAGATTCCGATGCCCTCTCTATTCTTGATCTCTTAGATCTCAGTTCTGCTTTTGACACTATCTCACACAGCATACTCATTTCTCACCTCTCTGCTGTTGGCATATCTTGTACTGTAATATCCTGGTTCAATTCTTATCTCTCTAACCATCAACAGTACATCTCTAGTGGGGCATGGGTAGCTCAGAGAGTATTGACGCTGACTACCACCCCTGGAGACAAGAGTTTGAATCCAGGGTGTGCTGAGCGACTCCAGCTAGGTATCCTAAGCAACCAAATTGGCCCTGTTGCTAGAGAGGGTAGAGTCACATGGGGTAACTCCTCGTGGTCGCGATAAGTGGTTCTCGCTCTAGTGGTAAGTGGTGCATGGATCGTGGAGAGTAGCATGAGCCTCCACAAGCAGAACGAGCCACGTGATAAGAAGGTTTTGGCGGTCTCAGCAGCAGAGGCAACTGAGACTTGTCCTCCGCCACCCGGACTGAGGTGAGTAACCGCACCACCACGAGGACCTACTAAGTAGTGGTAATTAGGCATTCCAAATTGCGAGAAAAGGGGATCAAAATGTAAAACAACTACATCTCTATTCATCAGTCAAAATCCACTACAGCTTCTGTTTCTCAAGGACTCTTCATCACTTATATGCTTCCCTTGGGTCACATAATCCGACTCGGCTTTCATGGTTATGCTGTTGACACACAGCTTTATATCAGTTCAAAACCCACTACCCCCTTACCCACAAGCTCCTTATCTTCATGTATCAATGACATCAAAACCTGGATGACCAATAATTTTCTCAAACTTACTTACAGAACTGATGTACTTTTAGTTGGATCCACAAATCTTACATCTCACCACTCTAGTCAGTCTGTTGATATTGATGGTGTCCCGGTCAGACCCTCCTCTACAGTCAGAAGCCTCTGCATTATTTTTGATTCTTCAATCTCCTTCCTCACATCTCTTCTCTCACAAAAGCGGCTTTCTTTCACCTCCGAAATATTGCCAGACTATGCCCCATTCTCAATATAAAAGATGCAGAGACTCTTGTTCACGCTTTCATCACTTCACGATTCGACTACAGTAACGCCCTCTTTTCTGGTCTTCCCATTAAACAATCAATAAACTGCAAACCATTCACAATTCAGCTGCTCGAGTTCTCAATAATTCCAAGAAATCATCTCATGCCACCCCCATTTTACATAGACTGCACTGGTTACCAGTCTCTTACCGCAATCAGTATAAAATATTCCTCACTACATTTAAAGATCTCCATGGTCTTTCCCATCCATACATCACAGATCTTATTCTTCCCAACACACCATCTCGCTCGCTCAGGTCTTCTGACTCTGGAATCCTACTCATCCCATGTTA